>NC_142359.1:21465963-21765963 GCF_059441175.1 Urocampus carinirostris
TGACATCTTGTGTTCAAATAATACACGCTGTCCCTTGAAAAGTATTTCTTTGAAAATCGCTGTCTTTTGTTTTTACAATGAAAACATTGTACTTGTTAGTATATTGTTATGTGTTGTCTGCATCAATGAGTTCTCAATATGTCATTTCCTTACTGGTCAAATGATACACACTGCCCCTTTAACATTAAATATTCTTATCAATGAGCCTCAAACTATCATCCTGGGGGCGCAATTGGCCTGCGTGGCGTGAGTTTTAGACACCTGCACCGTGCACTGACGGGGGTAGAAAGCGCTGAAACCTTCAACCCAAAACAGTCAAACTAGGCTCCCTTGAAGCAATTTTAGGTTCATCCTCAAATTAAAACGCAAACTCTGACCTTTAAGCGAGTCTTGAGGGGGTTTTGTGGGTTTCGCTACTCAGACCCTGGACGAGGACTTCACGCAAAGCCTTTTACTCCAACATTTGAAACAAAATGACCCGATTCCAACGCAGAAGGCATCCTCGAAGATGCTTAAGACTGAGCTTATCACGATGCTGCCTTCACAAACATGACACAGGGAAAAATCGAAACCACTTTTTGTGTCTCTTAAGAATACTACAAAATCTCACATGCCACTAAAGAAATACTTTGAAGAAAGGGTCTTACTGTTGTAACATTTGCATGGCTCAGGTAGCTACTAGCATATGATGTATTGCAATGTTTAGTTTTTTGTATCCACAAAGTTACAAAGCAGCATCCACATCAGCATTTTCTTTCTTTCGACTAGTATGCACCAACCAGCTTGGAGCGTGTTACTGAAAAATAATAATCAATAAAAGTTACCAGTTACTTTGTTTAAAAAGTACTTGAGTTTCCCTCCATATTACTGACAGCTAAATGGCATGCGTTACTCCGAAAGCAACTATCTAATTCCAAATTACTGTTCAGTATTTACTCTCATAGAAGCCAACCCCCTAAAACTGCTTTTAAATGACAGTATCACATAATAAAATAAATAAAAGAAAACTTGTACACCAACTTGTAATAGCAGTGAACTATTCATATTTATTTTGCAATCTTGAGAGCTTGGAAACAAACACTCCAATCCAGCTTAGATGCGAGAATATACGGTAGGGAGAATATCTCATGAGGAGAAATTCAGCCTTCTCCTACTCTGTGCTAGAGATGGCACCACTATAACTATATTCATTTGTGCTTTTAACGTAAATATAAACATGCCCTTCCGCCTTCCACAAATGTTACTGGATGATTGAGAACTGTATGTGACAGTCTGAGTAACGCAAGTACACAAGATTTGGAGGACTCTATAATTCATTATCTGCATTTTACAAAAAGCGTAAACCCACCATTCAGTAGCAACAGTTGAGTCAGCAAATTTTCTTTACAACGCGTTACAGTAATCATTACCAAGAAAAGTAGTTACATTTCAGTAACACGTTCCTTTATAAAGCATTAGTCCCGGCACTGGTGACAACCAAGAAAAGCAAAGTTTAGAATTTTCCCAAATGAACAAAATGTTTACCTGGACATATGCACTGTTGTTGTGTCTAATTTGTCACATTTTTCATGTAAAACAAATGTCTAAAATACTGCTTTTAATTACTTTCAGTGCTGTGTTCAAGTCGAGTTCAAAGCACTCCCAAGTCCACTACGTTTCCTGAATAATTCCTTACTTGCACTCGTTACTTGAGGACTTAAAACTCCACTAAGGAGTGACCTAGAAGAGAATGCTGAAGCTTTACCAATCCCTGGTGGCCTTCATCACTTAAAACCTGAGTGGAAATGTCTGATGGTGTTCACTGTGAGCTGGATGATGGAGGTGGACCAGATATCACTGTGAATATGCATATTATCCCTTCAAGATATTCCCAAATTTTAAAACATGCAAAATCTGCGGAAAAAATATATGTTTTTTTTGCATAAAATTGATATATTTCATTAGTATATTCTAATTATTTTCTGAGATAATGAATTTTGAAGACGGCCTGTCTCGACTTTGACTTTCTGAGTTGTGATGTCATGTGAGGAACACCAGCCCCCATGCCAGCCAGTCACCATATTGGTTTACCTCCTAATTCATTAAAGAGGTTATGCGTGTTTTAAGCTAAATTTGGGTAGTTTTTGTGGAGAATGCCTATGTGTTGTGTCACAGATGGATGCAGTGATGGTACAGCAAAGGGCGAGCACCCAAAAAGAGGCTAACAGGCGAAAATAACACACAGACAGCTAATGGAGGCTAAGCGGGACTGATGAATGAAAAGCGGCCAGTCCCTCCAGAAAACACGCAGTGAACTGCCAGGCTTACCGTGAACCAACAACATACACGGCTACGGAGACAAACGCCATGCCGACTGAAAAAATCAAACCAAGGGTTATGGCAAAACTGGCGCTAACGCCAGGCTAGCCGGCCAAACAACATTGTGTGCAGCCAACAAGCATTAACCCAGAACAAACAAAACAGGAATCCCTCAGCAGCCCCGAGGTTAACAGAGAGCTAGCTGGACAAAATTATACCAACTGAGATACAATCGGCGAAAAACACAAACCAAAAGCCACAATCGTCGATCTATAAGGAGGCGATAGAAAACAAATGTGGGCTGTAACAGAGAAAGGTTAACTTACCGTGGCTTTTGTAGCACACAACTCGACTGGGTAAGCAAAGTTTCCATTTCTCCAAGCAGAAACAACTGGCATACAATGGCTGTACACTACAATTACTGATTATTTTGGAGCTGCCTCACATGTTGTGCTAATGGGATTCGCCATTTTGAAAGTGTTGAGTTCCTTTAATTATGTCACAGCTCCAGAGGAAACAAGACAGATCGGGAATATGGAATATTTTGGAATTTATTTGCATAATTTTGGGGAGGAACAGTACACTTGTTGTGCCAAATTGGAAAAAGAATGTGATTAGGAATAACCAAATATAAAGAAACATGTGAGATTTCAAGAGAGCATTTACTTTTTTTCATCAACTACTTGTCAAAAAACGTTTCATTTTAACCACTGTCTCTGTTGGTGTATTCCACAGCATGTCTTTTATAAATTGTAAAATTAAAGGAATACATTTATGTCAAGATTTTAAAATGTCTTTATTGTCCTTAACATAAAAATGCCATTTAAATTATTTACATCACCGGTGTACAATGTTGATAAATGAAGCTTTATATTTACATTTAGATAGATAGATAGATAGATAGATAGATAGATAGATAGATAGATAGATAGATAGATAGATAGATAGATAGATAGATAGATAGATAGATAGATAGATAGATAGATAGATAGATAGATAGATAGATAGATAGATAGATAGATAGATAGATAGATAGATAGATAGATAGATAGATAGATAGATAGATAGATAGATAGATAGATAGATAGATAGATAGATAGATACTTTATTCATCCCCACAGGGAAATTCACATTTAGTGTGTTTTTGCCCATTGCTTGATTGGATATTTGAATAAAATGCCACCATTTGCACTTAAAATGTGAGCATATTCTCCTCAGAATATTAAAGAGAGTAAATAGTTTGAATAGTTCATCCATCATTGATGTGGCCTCGAATCCATTATTCAATAGATGTTCTGAGGATTGGGCCTTCTCTCTGAAAACTGTTTTTGTGCCATCGTTTCATCTCTACAAGTCCTCCGAAAATGCACGACTGGCTCCTGAATAACAGTTACATAACAGCAAAGAAGGAATGAAGACGACAAAATCATTATATTTTTTTAAATAGACTGAAATATTTTGCTCATTATATTTGTTGACCTGGAGAGGAATTGGCGCCACCGGGCTGTACTTGCCAAAGACACACAGTGGTTAAGGGATACCAGATACCCATGCATATTCACAACATTGTGGAAAGGGCAACAAAAGGTTTGCTTTGTTTGGGTTTTGTTTGGTTTTTGAACTGCAACACAAGTTTAGCTTATATAAAAAATATATTTTTAAAAACCAATAAATACACCGCTAAGTTAAGTCATGTTTCTTTGTATAGCCCTTAATTACAAAAAGTCTCAAAGGACTCTGAATAAAGCAAAGTAACAAATAATGTCCCTTTTTAAAGCACAGCATTTAATAATATGCATTGAAAAACCCAAAATGCAATAAAGCCTAGTCAGAATTTTATTCAATTTTTTTTGATAAATATCTTCCAAGTCCCGACTGATACAAGTAGCCAAATGTGCCAGATACCCAAAGACCATAAAGTCAGAGGAAAGGGTTTGTTGAAATAATAAAACGATCTCTTCGTTGTAGTTTTGTACCCTTTTGTTTTTGTTTTTTATTTTGTTCTTTGCAGTTGCACTTCCACTGCCACGCCAGGATTTTTTTGGGGTGACTTGTTTGGACATTTTGTTAGAGTTAAGTGTCCACTTATTCGTTTGTTACTTTGTTCGTTGTATTTCCATTTCTGGTTTTGGTCTTTGTTTCTGGTTTCGATTTGGTCAGGTTTGGTTTCTTTAGGACATTTCGTTGGTTTGTGACCACTTTTTTTTTGCTACTTTTTACCTCCTCTTGTTTTTAAATACCGTCTCTCTTATTTATATGATCATTATAGTTTTTAACATTTTTGTTTGGCGGGCGAGATGGAAAAGCCTGACGGGGTGCAGTTTTCACACCCCTTCTTTAGATGGTCAAACTAAAATAGACAAATAAACACATACACAGGGTTGGGTAGGGTTACTTTAACTGGATTACTTTCAATTACTTTTGGATTACTCCAATACCAAATATGCTGATAAAAGAAAAAAGAAACTAAATATGAATAAAATTACTAAATTTTTTGCAGGCTTGGGGAGTAACAGAATACATGGAACGGCAAAAATGATGTTGGCAAGCTGTTTGGATTTATTTTCATTTTGTCTCTGTCGCATTTTATGTTAGTTTTGCAGGAGATCAAAGAGATCAAAGCCAGGAGAGAAAGCTTACCACGTGTCGTGAGTCATCATTTTATTCATATTTAGTTTCTTTTGTCTTTTATTAGCATATTTGGTATTGGAGTAATCCAAAAGTAATCGAAAGTAATCAAGTTAAAGTAACCCTACCCAACCCTGCACATACACGTGTATTGATTTTATTTAAATGTGTTTTTCAGAAACGTGTCCAATGTAGCAATATTCCAGAATTTCAATTACCGTAGTTAAGTCCCATCCACCCACAGGGTGGCACCGTTTTCTCTTTTCCTTGAAAACAAAACCGGAAGTCAACCCAAATAATGAAAGTTGAAGTTATTAATCAACGGTCTGATGTGTTCATAGACAACAATTGTTGTTTAATTTTACTACTATTTTTTGTTCAACGTTTCTTTATCTTTTTTTTTAAACATATTTTAGTCAGGGTGTTTACAAGTTACAGAAGGTGTTTCAACCTCTTAGGGCGCCAAACACTCTTCCTTGGTTAGCTACATCGGTTAGCTATGTTAGCTAAGCGAGGCTAATTTTTTTTTGTTTTTATCGATGTTGTTTATTTTTGTATGAATTCAAATGGAGGAGCACAAGGAAAATATTCAGGGCAAGGATGTAAATGTGAAGCTTTCCAAAGAAGACGACGAAGATAAGGTTTGTGATGTTCGTTTGTTTAGGAAGATATTCAACAAAGTGCATGTTTATATTATCAATGCAAGTCCAAATGTAGTAATGTCAAACGTTAGACCTAAAACATCTACTGCGAATGAAAATTAGAGAACTTCAATAGAGAGAACGTAGTTTCTGGTAGTCACTTTAAAGCTATTATTGCTTAGCTTTTTCCACGATCATAAAAACGTGTATAGAAAACTCAATGATGATTCTTTTAGGGATATTTTAAAGAGGTCTCCAATCCGGGAGGAGATCATCTGAGAAAAATTGTCGTGTATTGAAATGAGAACAAGTATGTTTTCCATTGACCAGTTGTGGTGAATAACGATTCTCTTTTCTTTATTGGAGTTCATAAAGGGCTACACCAAAAGATGACTGCACCTATAAATACAAGCAGATATAATTTGGATATAACAGTGAACCTGATCAACAAAATATTTGTTAAAGTACTGCAAAATTAAATGACACTGAAAAATGTTGCATGTATTTCATTCTTAACCTAATAAAATGGTATGGTTATACTTTCGTAGGCACTTAAAATAAAAAGCAAGGACATCAATGATTTTTTGACGTGCTAGGAGAACAGGAAAGGACTGTACAGAATTCCAATCAGTTCTGAATCTACCCTGAGCCATTTTCTTTTAATAAATCTTGTAGGTTACAAAAAGCAGTTTAGCCTGAAACTGTGTGGGATTCAAAGAACAGCAATATGATTGGCCAATAGTGACAACGATGTAAACAAGTGGTAGGCAACCACCAGGCCGCAGACTAGTACCGGACGGCATAGAAAGAAAGAAAAGTTGCCCTTATTTGATGCTCATACTGTATTTATCCGGGTATACACACAACGATCGTAAAGTTGTATCTTGATAAATGTCAGTATAAGGGCAATGGTTGATTCGTCGACACATACCGCCGATTACATTTACTTAAAATTGGATGCAACGGGAATCAAGCCTGGATTGCGTTACATTGAACTACAATATTCTACAATGTGGCACTGTAATGGAGGATTATGGGAATTAGTTTAGCCAAAACAAAATTTGTACAACGAATTACCAATCATGAAAATCTGAGGCAGTGTGCTACCGCAAGTAAAAATGTGTGATGAGGGTGTAAAATCGAATGCATTTCCCTTGTCATTTCAATCCTTAGTTAAGTAGTATTTATAGATTTGGGTTTATCATTATTCCGATTATTAGTGTTATTACTAATGTTATTGTTGGGTTGGGCTGCAAGAATAATATCAGAAATTGAACCAGAAAAGTACAGAAAAGGTTGCTGACCACTGATAGTCAAAGTGATGAACAACAGTGAGGAGTACCGCTAATAGTCAAAATAACAAACGAGCATGTCATCCTATCCAATCTATTTTTGCAGTTCTCTAATATTAATAACAGAAACAAGCGGATTAAACTTGTCGTATTTGTTGCACAGGGGAAGGCTGGTATCGCTTTCTGTACCAAAGAAGAAGTAAAAGCACCTCCCGAGGCGTGCAACAGTGCCTTCAGCCACCCAGTGTACAAGGAGATATCACTAGCCAACGGTCACATCAACCGTATGTCCAAAGAGGAGCTGCGCGTCAAGCTGTCTCAGCTCCAGCTGGATACAAGGTTGAAACAAGAAAATAGTGACTTCTGCTAAAACTCACATGAATCTCAGATTAACTGGATGTCTTTTTGGGGTACAGGGGGGTAAAGGATGTGATGAAAAAGCGACTGAAGAGCCACTACAAGAAGCAAAAGCTAACTCAGTCGGAGGCCGAGTGCGAGTCAGAAGCAGTCTGCTACGATTTTATCTGCGTTGTGGATTTTGAGGCCACGTGTGAAGAGGACAACCCGCCAGACTTCCTGCACGAAATAATTGAGTTCCCTATGGTGCTCATCAGTACGCAAACTTTGGAGATTGTAAGAGTGAATTCGAGAAAATGAATAGTTTTCTGTGTCACTCAGTTACTAACACACAATCTATTTTTATCTCCTCAGGTCGGAACGTTTCAGGAATATGTCAAACCAGTAATGTCCCCTCGGCTATCTGATTTCTGTGTGAAGCTCACAGGAATAACACAGGTCTGCAATTCTTATTGTCTAAATTATAATAATAACCGGGCATCAGATTCACAAAGCTGTATTTTGGTCACCAAACACTTTACACGGGATATATCATTTATGTACACACATGATAGATTCCTTCCACCTCCTTCAACATTGTGGATCATTCGTTGATCTTACACATTAAAGTCTGTTAGTGGGTGTTGGTGTTAAATACATTAATTCATTGTGGATGTTTGATCCTGCCTTTTCGTACAAGGACAAGGTGGATGCTGCACAGCCTTTTCCAGTAGTCCTGAAGCATGCTATGAAGTGGCTCAAGGAGAGAGAGTTGGGCACTAAGTACACGTATATGTTTCTCACGGATGGGTGAGTCCTTTTTCTTTTGTAGATTTTATACAATTAGATGTTGTAATGGTGGTCTGTGCAGTCCTTTGAGACTTTTTGTGATTAAGGGTTATACAAATAAATGTGACTTGTATTGATTTCAAGGAACCCTGGTTGGCGCTCGGCATGTTATTATTGTGTGTTATATATATATAGATATATATATATACACATACACATTTTTTGTTGCTTTGTGCAGTGCATGGGACATGAGCAAGTTCCTCAACAAGCAATGTCATATCTGCCACATCCGATACCCACAGTTCGCCAGAAAGTGGATCAATATCCGCAAATCCTACGGCAACTTCTATAAGGTTTGAACAACACTCCAACAGTACTCGTTGTGTTCAACTATGGAGGGTCAATAATTATGTTGATTACTTTATTTGTGTATTTTTGGGGGGCACGGCACAAAAACAACATTACCAAATACTTAACATGAACAAAATATTTGTGCTCAATCTTTAGATTCAATTTTTTGAACCCATAAAGGAAATTGACTTGCGCCGCAGATTGTGAGGGACATTACATCAGACGTGTAATACAATCATACAGTAGATACATGATCATGATGCTAAAGAGAGTAGGTTAAAGCATACGTTTTGAGTGTTGCCTATCCCTAATACTATTTATCTTGCAGGCAATATATTTTAATAAACAAAACAAGATAAACAAAATCCCACCCAAAAACAATAAAACATAAAAGAAAAACACACAAGTCCCCAAACCTATATAGACCTTTTTTATTTAACGGTTTTACTATATTAATGCTTTTTGTAAGCTTAATGTTTTATAGCTGATATAACTTCCGACTGTTTTACTATTACTAAAATGTACTACCATTAATAAAAGATTCATAATATTATTTATATTCAGTATATAATGTTTTAATTTATTTTCATGTTTTTTGCTTGAACAGTCAGTGTGTATTCTTTGACTACTATGTCGCTGTATGTTGTCCCGCAATAGAAGAGAAGTGCTACAAAGTACAAAGAAGAATACAAACTACAGAGATTCCAAGTGACCAAAACACACCATTTATTTATGTTTTTGCGTAGGATGTTTTTGTTTTTTTCCCCGTTGCCCTTTTAGTGTTTTGGGTACCCCTAGCAGCAAGATAAAGGACAATTATAAGGCTCGTGTTATGTAAAATAAGGGCAAATTTCTCAACCTCCGAGTATTGTAAAAATGCACATTTATATGATAGTTCATGTGAACCTTCGCCCCATTCTCATAATGTTGTCTGTTCTCCAGGGTCTGTTTTCATAGACTTCTGAGCCCATCACAGAGCAGATGCATTTGAACTGACAGACAAGTGCATTCTGTCTTGGTTAGTCATTTAGGTTGACTTTGGATCAACCAGAAGTCATCAGAGAACTTCTGTAGTCAGTTGGTTGAGATGAGAACAGGGGACTATTATAGACACCTACTTTTCAGTTTTTTTCGTTGTAAATACATTTTAAAATGTTAAAATTATTAGGTTCTACTTCACCAGTGTGTCTCGCAAATTGTTGATTCTTGGAAAATATTTTCCGTTTTTTTTTTTTTTTTTTAAATTTATTTATTTTTGCTTTAATTGTGGCAATACGACAAAAAATGATTGGGGGTTGGCGGGGGTCAAATTTTGGGGACTGTATAAGCAATGTGCCAATCTGAATCAATGCTCTGAATGCAAAGTTTTAAATAAATAAAAAAGCCTATCGTCTGTTCCCCTTTATTTCTTAGGCAGTTTGTTTTCTGCCCCTTCTAGTACTATGCCAAACGGCCAGCAGAGGGAGATAGCTGCTCAATAACTCAAGCCCCAGCATTTTTATGTCCTCATTCGACATTTTCCAAGCAGTAAATCAAATCCTAACTTTCCTTCCCATATAATCTGGAAGATGTCCTGCACTCATAGATTTTGAGGAGGCGCCAGTAACTCACCGTGTTCTTTGCCCAAAGGTTCCACGCACACAAACCAAGCTGAGCACCATGCTGGACAAGCTCGGCCTGCAGTACGAAGGGCGTCCCCACTCGGGCTTGGACGATTCCCGAAACATCGCCCGTGTGGCGCTCCGCATGCTACAGGACGGCTGCCAATTGCGCGCCAACGAACAAATGAACTGCGGACAGCTTATTCCAGTGCCCAGCAGGGCACCTATCGTAGGGGCCCCGCCCCCCTGCTGGCCGGGCACCCGCAAGTAGGAGAAACCCCGGATGAAGCGATTCGTAACTTTCTTTTCCTAATCCGTTTCTCTTTTTACACTTAACGACAAAACACCAGCACCGAATAAGTGGGCACACGACGCTTCTAAAAGTGGATCAACAGCAGTTCTCACCATATCATTTGTTTTGCATAATACAACAGGAATAAACATTTCTGCTGGAACAGTTGTTGAGCAAATTTTATTTGAGCAAAAGAACCCTTCTTTGGAAGACTACTACAAAAAGCAAATCTGGAAAATAAGTGCTTCAATGATTTTATTTTGGGAGTAAAATAACATTTTGTTGTAGAGAATATATATATACATTTTTAATTTGTATAACACTCATTCAAAGAGACTGTCAATTCTTAATACTAAATCCTTTGGTATTTTGTTGTCGTATAGTAAAAATTGTTTGACGACTCGTAAAAAGATGATGCTAAAATTTATGGAAACTCCCCCTTTTTAAGAGGGTGTGCACATGTGCTAACAGTAATTGTTTCTCTCTTGGAGCTTCAAAAACATACCTGTCAACTTATACCGTTTCCCTGTTTTTTGTTTTAGATAAAATTTCAAATCGTGTTTGCCGTATAATAATTTTTTGTGAGAGAATTAAAACAAATAATTTCTATTGAAAAAAAATGTTTTGCCGATTTTGCCTCTCATCTGTATAAGACAACAAGGGATCATAGATGGCTAATACTGTCGCGGTACACTGGCAAATGTTATCCTCAAACATTTATTTTCTAAACGTATTGCTCTGCCTTACTAATGCTGACAGTGGGGGTGTTTTCCTGAGTTCGTACGGGTGCTTGAAATCCTTAAAAATGATTGAAATTTAATGCTTTTAAGAATTGTGGGTGGAGTGCTTGAAACTGTTACCACGTTTCTCGGCAAGTCTTCTTATGAATTACGTAGACACTGCTCTCAGGTTGCCGTTGCATTTCTTTACTTGGATTAACTGCAGCTGGCATTAGTTTTTACAGCATTGTCTGATGAACCCCCAAGTTACACCCAAGTGGACAGGGCCATGCTATACTTAACAGAGCACTATGAAATGTGTAGTGATGTAAGAATTAGGTATCAATTAAGAACAATTATTATGGGCCATGCAAAAAAGGCAGGATTTCCCAGTAGTAAACTGTAATGGGAAGAACTTCCTGCTACTGAAAATGTAAACTGAATATTCATGTCATTTTTACACAACACCTATAGATTTGTCTCAAAAACAAATATATGCACAATTTACTCAAGCTCCAAATATTATGTCTTGCTAAATGCACACGGAAGATATATTTAAGATATATCCATGGCTCTGTAAAATATATGATTTACTCCTGATTTCTTCTTTTAAGGGTACAGGAGAAATTGGAAAATTGGCTTTGAAATTCCTTAAAAAGTGCTTAAATTTGGCCATTAAAAACGTGTACGAACCCTTGTTTTCAGCCACCAGAGGAAAGTACATAAAGAGTATAGGAAGACAACGGGAACTGTTACTCTGATATATTTGTTGCAAATTGAAATATTGCAAACAAATAATTTTGAGTTTCTTCAAAGTGAAACCATATGCTGAACAAAATCTGCGAAATCCTGCATTGCTACCACGTATGATAAGCAGACACTAATTGTATTGTAAGTGCGGAAAAACCATGAAAGATGCTGAGAAAATGATGTTGTTTATTCGGTAAGTAAAATAAACTTGTTTACACATTATCATTGTTTTTTTTTTCAACATAGTCTCTTGCTGTGAGGAAATAGGTTTATTCTCGCTTAAAAACACAAAATACAATATTTAACAAGGGGAAAATTAATAGATCCGACAGAGCACTAAGCCACGCCCACCATATTTACGGTATCTATCACACGCAGAGAAAATAGAGCGTCCCAAACAACAGCTTTCACCGCTATTCCTGACATCATGGCTGTATCATTTCTTCCTTATTTTGCAAGCTTATCTCAAAAGACAGTAAAATAAGGGTGTCAATTATTGTATACACAGTTATCAAGGTGTCCAAAGATGCTAATAACCTTTTAATGTTGGCGATCTATGAGGAAGTCGTCAGCCCCTTACCAACTGATTCGCATTTGTCAGCTCTTACTGCAAATGTAAAGCAGGCCATGTACACTTAATGGTTTTCCCTTATAACAAAACAACGAGTTTTACATATTCACTGCACTCTTATTTCTTGGCGCATTTAATGCTATAAAATAAGTAGTTTTCTTTAGGCTGTCTTTTAGATAACTTTACAAGTTTAAAACCTATGACAGATTAAACCAATTGCTGATTTTTAAGGCATGTCCAGGTTTCTATTTCATGGTAATATACCAAGTTAATGTGGCCCAACAGCAGTGTAAACTTGAAATTAATAACAATAAAACAATTATTGTCGGAAAAATAACTTTGTTTCTCTAATGTTCCCATCAATCGTCTCCACGTTGAGCATGCCTTTATCCACTTCAAACAATTCTCCAAATGTGTTTTTGGCTGAGGAAAAGGGACAAATCTCACCCCTACCAATTGTTCCAGATACCTCTGATTGTTACAAGTGCCCCAGACACATTGTCGAACCATTTTTGATACAAAGCACTACTTACAAATGTGTTAAATTCGCAAGTAAAGGTACCAGTGTACAAGCGTTTGGATCACATGTGATAAAAAGATGGACGACATAAATCGGCAGCCACCGGTCATGGTGGCTGTGGTTGTGGCTATGGTCATCCTCACGTTCTGATTGGCTGAAAACAAGCCCCGTCGGATCTGTTAATTTGGTTGAGGTTGACAGGTATGTAAAAATCACCCTGAAAATATCATTTGTCGCCTGTTTCTACTCCATTGCGTGACACAATGGTCTGTCTGGTATGTAGTGGTTTCTTTCATGCTTCATGCGATCTACTAAAGAGTCAAAACGGTGACTCAAGCTGCCTTTCTGTGTGGGTGACATCGGCTTTAAAAATATATTCTACTCTTTGCCTTTTGCATTTCTCACAGGCAAGTGCTGTACAGCATCACTTTGTGGCTGATGTCATCCAGGATGCGTCGGGCAGCCTCCTCCAACTCTGCCAGCTCTGCCGCTTTAGACTCGAGGATTCTTTGGTTGTTTTCGTAGGAGCTCTCCAGTTCTGTGCGGACAGAGCGGGGATTTATGACTTTGCAACCGAAGCATGAATACAATAGTACCTTGGTGCATCGCAGTTTAAATTTCTTGGTTTCACTACTTCATGGATTCTCATTGTGTATTGTGTTCTGCATTCTGATTGGGTGAACGTTTGACCATCCCTTTTTTGCCTGTGTCTGCCTGTCTGTCAAAAACGTTGCGGTATAAGTTGTACACGTACGTAAAACATCTTGACGGAGCTACATGACGCATGCACACATCTTTTTCGATTTAAGTTTCTCTAAAGGAGAAGTGTCATATTTGTTTTAACTCGGTGGCCACGTGGTCACAAAAAAAAACTCTAGGGGCCGGACTAATAGAAAGAAAGAAAGATAGAGAAACTGAGAAAGAAAAATTGAGTGAGCAAGACAAAGATAATACCTTCAGGGAAATAGAGAAACAGGAGAGAAATTAAGATGAGACAAAGATGGAAGGGAAGCGAAAGAAACAGGGAGAGAAAAAAATAAATGAAAGAGTGGTAGAGAGGAAGAGAGACAGATGGAAATGGAAAAAGAGAAAAGGAGAAAGAAAGACAAAACAAAATGACAGAGTAAAAAGAGAAAGCAAAGTGAAAGCCAAAGAGAGAAAGAAAGACTAGAAAAGGGAGATAGTCAAAAGACAGGAAGAAATACAGCTCCAGTTGCTGGTGGAGTAAAGCCCAGCTTTGGCGACATCATCTGGACATGTTTAACACTGCAGCTCCTTTTTGAACTTCCTTATCTCTTGCACTTCTTTCAGCGTTATCTCGCTGGCCGGATTCAATCTGTTGACGGGTTTAGTAGAAGCCGCGGGCTGCAAGTTTGATATAATTTCTCTTAAGCCAGGGTTGGGTAGGGTTACTTTAACTGGATTACTTTCAATTACTTTTGGATTACTCCAATACCAAATATGCTAATAAAAGACAAAATAAACTAAATATGAATAAAATTATGACACACAACACGTGGTAAACTTTCTCTCCTGGCTTGGATCTCTGGCAAAACTAACATAAAATGCGACAGAAACAAAATGAAAATAAATCCAAACAGCTTGCCAACATCATTTTTGCCATTCCATGTATTCCGTTACTCCCTAAGCCTGCACAAAATTTAGTCATTTTATTCAAGTTTAGTCTATTTTGTCTTTTATTAGCATATTTGGTATTGGAGTAATCCAAAAATAATTGAAAGTAATCCAGTTAAAGTAACCCTACCCAACCCTGTGACTAAAGCCATCATGTCGACAAAACTCTCCACCTGTTAAAGGACAGTAAGAGTATTTTTTATGCTACAATTTTGTTTTCCCACAAAATCCACACAAAGGCGACAATATATCATCTGAAGTAAATGGTCTGCATTTTATATAGCACTTTCTAAGTCAATGAAGATCTCCCAAAGCGCTTTACAATGTGCTTCACACTTACCCATTCACACACCAATAGGGAGTCAGCCATGCCTACCTGCTTTTTGGGGGCATCAGGGATTCAGTGTCTTGCCCAAGGACACTTCGACATATAAGTGGATAGTGTCTTGAAATGATTTTTACCCGTTTTTGCTATCAATAGTTCAATGGTAGGGTCGTAGGGGCCCATTTTTTTGTGGTGTGTCTTTGGTAAGTATACAGAATAAAACTTTTTTAAACAATTATAATTTGACAGCGAGGAAGTTGTTTGGTAAAAACGTTTTTCGGGTACAGAACTTTGTTAAAATAAAGGCATAAGCCTGTATATTTGGTTTCTTTGGTTTCAATGCATTTAAAGGTGGTGTGCATCGATTGAGGTGTCCTAAATAGTTGACGCCTAAATTTTTTCTGAATTCAGTAGGCGTTTGAAATCCCCAACTGGTTCAAAGAGTCCTATGCTTTATTTTCCACGGTGTCTATCTGGTTTTACCCCACTTTTATTCCACACACATTAGGTTCAAGGAATATGGCTGGGGAAGAGGAGATTAAAGTCATAATTGTCCCCGCAGGGTTTTTTTTGTTGTTGTCAACGTAGCATGAAAATTGTGATGGTAAGAAAAGACCTACTTCTCGTAGCATCTTAACCCCAGAACAGTTGAATAAAAAGTTTATTTGAGCATGTATAGGAAATGCACGTTCTTGTACACGCGGCTGACTGAGGCTGCAGTAATGACTTTAAGCCAGGAGATGGCTGCAGAGAGTAACAAAGTTCCAAATTCTGTTCAGTCCCTTTAAAAAAAGGTTTCTGCTCCGTGGATTTTGACTCATTTGGAACACATCCCTGTGAAAGAGGAAGGATTACTGTTCTAGCTTACCTTGTAGTCTCCTCAGTTTGCCGCTGCTCTGAGCCAGCAACTCCTTCGCCTCCTTTTGCAGCTCGTCAGCTCGTCTCCTGGCCTGCAGCACTGCCTCACCCTTGTCCTCCAACAGGTCCTCAACCTCCTCCAGCTTGTCTTTCACTTCCGTGTCAAACTCCTTTCACAGTTGTGGGTTTGTGCGTTAGCGCTTAGTGACAGATTCGTGCGAATTGAGTTTGTGCGCTACCTGTTGGGCCTCGTCCGCCTCCCTTCGGGCACGTTCGCTCATCCAGTCGGCGGTCTCTGCCGTGCTGTTGACTTCCAGCTCATTCTGCCGCAGAAGGCTCACCTCACGCTCAAGCTGCAGCAGTCGGCCAGTGGCATTTCCCAGATGCTGCTCTGATACCGCCGTCTCAGAGTCCACCTTAAACAGACAGGTATGCATAAACTGAGGGTGCTCAGGTGGAACAACCTGGAACAGAAACTGTCCGTGTCTTACAAGGCCACAGTGAAGAGAACGTCACTGTGTGGTATGCTGTGAGCACGGTAGCAAACAGGGATATACTTAACGAGTGGTCAACACAGCCCAGAAGATCATTGGCTTCTCTCTGCCCAGTCTGGACATTGCTGGCTTGCTATACCACAGCACAACCATCTCTCACCGCTGCTACCACTACATTAACCTGTTGCCCTCTGGTAGGCGCTTCAGGTCCCTTAAAACAGTTCTCCACAACATTTTCTGTACCACGGACTTGTTTATTGTCTCACAATATTCTCCCTGCACAGCCCAATGATAACATTTATAATAGGCCAAATTCAGTGTGTAATCACTAGACTGCTAGGGATGTAGATGGCATAAGAAAGTCCTTTGAGACATTTTGTGGTTAAGGGCTATACAAATAAATGTGACTTGACTAGAAAAGGAATAAGAATTCATCTCATCGTGACACCATTTTCAGTCACTGTGCCATCCTCAGAAATATAAATAAACACAAAAAATCACAAGGGAAACGGACTTTGAAGGACAAGTAAATACATACTAAATTGTATTTCTCGATCGTGTTCATAGTTGACGTTGTCAAGAAAGGATTTTAATCATGGTCCCACATATTAGACAACTTGGTGGCGTGAAAAGAAATAATGTGATGAAGAGATCAAATCTAGAGCCTATTCCCATGTCACCCACATACACTAGTGGTCCATTGGTTCTAATTCATTACCACAAACTGGGTTCGATTCTCGTTGCATCCATCCATCTATTATCTGCACCGCTTCTCAGTAGGGTCGCGGGGGTGCTGGAGCCCATCCCAGCTATCTTCGGGCAGTGGGCAGGAGACACCCTGAACCGGTTGCCAGCCAGACGCAGGGCACACAGAGACAGACAACTCACTCGCTCTTTCGCACCTAGGGACAATTCAGACCGGCCAATTCACCTGACATGTATGTTTTTGGAATATGGGAAGAAATCGGAAACCCATGCAAGCACGGGGAGAACATGCAAACTTCGCACAGGAAGGATGGTAGCTGGATTTGATCCCACAACCTCAGAACGCGCTAACCACTCAGGCGCCGTGCCACCCCTCGCTGCATCTAGTGTAGTGCAAATATGGTCAGTGATATTTTTTGACTGATTAATCATTGCTCAAATACGGTAATATACTACCGTGAAACAAATGTTTTTCTGAATAAATACAGTATAAGCACTAAAAACACAGCAGCTTTTTTTATCTTTCTGTGTGGCCATACTCTATTTGTGGACCACTGTCTTAAAACAAGGACTAACCAGCTCTCAGAGACAGTTTATTCCACAGGGCTAACACCACCCTCAACAAGCGCGCAAAATTAAAAACAATATATATCTTACCCGTTGCATTAACAAATGTGTACTCATATCTTATTGATTGGCTTTTTTTTAGAATTGTTGTTGATGCTAAATGTTGTTGCACTAATTTTTGTTGCAGTATTGTTACGATGCACTATTTTCCATTGCACCATTAAAACTTGGGCCAGTCCCCAAGCACTGCCTTGTAAATATTTTTCCTACTTATCCTTTCATTCTTTTATTTTCTTTTAAGCCTTTGTTATGTGTTTACCTTGGAGTGCCATATCTAATGTCCTTGCAAACTAAGTTCCCTACGTTGTTATTAATGACAATAAAGACTATTCAGTTTAAACAAACTGTTTGCCTCAGAGAGACTTAGGAAGATCAAGCTCACAGTATTGAGTAGTTCCACAGTTCCCTTAGTGTTGTCCTGAGCCAATTTGATGGCATCCTTCGCATGGCTCTGAGCGCGCTCAGTCTCGTCCAGCGCCATCTTCATCGCTTCTGTCCGTTCCTTTAGGTCTGACGCATCTTTGCTGGAGAACAGAGAAAGCTCTGATGATCAATATCAAATCGGTCAACTTAAATTTAAATTTAAAATCTCACTCCTGCTCTTACTTGGCATCGTTTGCCTGCTTCAACAGCTTCTCTGCAGCTTTCATGTTGTCAGCGCTCTGGCTGAGGATGCTCTCGACGCTGGTCAGAGTGCTGACCTTGTCTTTGATTTCCTTGGTCAACTCCTGCAACTTCTCCGTCGATGTGGGCATCTCCAGGGCTAAGACCTCGTTGGCCACTGCCTCAATAATGGACGCGTTGGCCTTGTCATCTGTGTAGTTGACAAGCTTTAGAGATGTTTTGTCGCGGTAGATTTTGAAGGAGCATTTTAATAAAAGAATACTACATTTTATTCATAAGTGCCTTTTAGGACACCCAATGTCACTGTACACTGAATCTAAAACAGTGATATCAATAAAAACATGAACAAAGTACTGTAAAAAAAAAAGGGGGAGATGGGCATTTGAAGCAGTTTATGCCGCATAGTTAAGTCTAAAAAGGTGGGTTTTGAGTTGATATTAGAAGATGGATGTGCTGGGAGAGTTACGGAGGTCAGGTGGCAGTGAGTTCCAGAGCTCGGGAGCAGACAGGCTAAAAACTTTGCTCCCCATAGAGCTAAGACGGGCAGCGGGAGCAGTGAGATGAAGGGAGAAGGAAGATGTAAGTGCACGGCACGACGTCGCAATGTGTAGGAAGTCAAAAAGGTAGGAAGGGGCAAGGTTATGAATAGTGAAGGATTTTATACATTTGACTATAAGGGATTTTATACATTTGACTATAAAGGATTGTATATGCAAGATTTTCACAGAGTGTGCTTTTGTTCAATGTACAAGGTCAGGGCAGGCTGGTGGAAGATGTTGTTTACAGGAACGGCAGGAACGGGACGTACTGATGACAAGGTAATCAGCACACCCAGACGCTGATGACGCAGAAAGGCTCGGTGTTGTTTTGAAGACCCCAGACATCAGGACGCTCGTCTATGAGATGGTGAAGCCCAGGTGGCTTCCTTGGCACGCCCATGGGAGGAACCGGCACACTACCTTGCGGGGAGACGTGGGCCAAGAGGAGAAAGCTAAAGGACTTCAGAAGAAGGCTTCCCAGAGACTCCAACGTCGCTTCTTCGGCCATCTTCGATGGAGTTCACTTAGTTCTTTTGTTAGGGAAATTAAATCTGCCCCCGTGTGAAAATGTCGGCTTTCCCGATCATTTTTCCCTCAAGAAACGAGCGCGCATAAATTGTTCGGGTGAATGTAGGTTGTGTTTGGTTAATGGAGTCAGATAACTAATTCGAAGAATTTGGTAAACGGTACATTTTGATATTTATTTCCAACAATAGCCTTATGTTTGTGCAGAAGGATTTTGTATGTGATTCTTTGATTGATCAGGGGTGATGTGGTGAAGAGAGGGAGTTTTGGGGATGATACGTGTAGAAAGAATTTTGGATTAGTTAAAGTCTATGAAGGTACATTACAGGTAGGCCTTAGAGGAGAAAGCTATAATAATCAAGGCGGGACGTGACAAGGCTATGAACAAGCATGGCGTGTTAGGGGGTGAGGAAAGGGGCGAAGACTGTCAATGGATCAAACGTTAAAGTAAGCAGACTGGGTGATGTTATTTATATGAGAGTAAAAGGAGAGTGCACTGTCGAGTGTGACACCCAGACTCTAGACCTAAGGGGAGGGAAGGACTTGAGGATCTGTCGACAGAGAAAGAGGTGTCAACTCTATACAAAGTAAATTTACTCACTTGTTAGCAGATCTCGTATGTCCTTGATAAGATTTCGCAGTTGCTCGTTGCTCTGCTCTACGCGCTCTTTGCTCCGATTTGATTTGATGAGCACCTGCTGAGCATTTAATTTGGCCTCCCTCGCTCTATTGCTGGCCTCCCACACCTGAAACCAAACTGCTTAACTGAAAAAAATCCTCGAATCATTCATGCTGCTGACATGTCCACGCACCATCCTTGAGAGCTTGTCCACCTCTTTCATGGCTGCCAGGATCTCCTCATCCAGCTTTTTAGCTGACTTGAGAGCATTTTGCGAGGTTACAATGATGCCCTTGCATCCATCGCCACCACACTTGGGGGTGCTGTCCATGCAGCCTAATCCACCGCAAGGAGAGCCGGCGCACTTGTCACCTTCAGCTGCACTGCCGCACATCTACAACAGAGAAATACGCAAGTCGCCTTTTGAGTTTTTCCCAAACATATCCCAAGTTCCTCTCACCTTGTCGCTAAGAGTGGAAAGATCCAATTTTCCCATCTCGTTCTTGAGCTTGTCCAACTTCTGTGTGTTTCGCTGGTGCTTGCGATTAAACTCTTTCTGGCTGCCACTTAACCTTTCCTCTGTTACTTTCCGTAATGCGGCCGACCGCTCCACAGTATTCCCTGGATCACTGGTAGAGGCGTTGACTCGGATTTCTGCTGTCAGCGACTCTTCATTTGCCTCAATGATGGTGTCCATAGCACCTAAAAATGAAGAAAAGTTAAATGTCCTATTATGCTACAAAAGTTAAGTGATGAAGTACTGTAGAGTAAGAGAAAGTTGGCTGCACATTTTAGATAAATAGATACTTTATTCATCCCCGCAGGGAAATTCACATATTTTGTCACGCAATATCAACAATGTGGCTCATGCAGAAATGCGGCGAATGTATGCATTTTTTTTAACGGCCACCAGGGGTGCTCGGCCAAAAAAAGGTGTCCAGGAAGACGCAATTTATGACTGCCATTGAACTACACAAAATAAGGTGCTACTAGCCCTGTTAGCGCTGTTACTTGTGTTGCTGCAGTGCTTTTTGCTGCGTTTCGATGCCTTTTGTTTGTTTTAAGTAAAACTCTTCCGGTGTGAAGTCTTTTTTTGTATAAAGTGGTACCTCGGTTATCGGGGACCAAAACCACCTGCGAAAAGTGAAAATCCGCGAAGTAGCAACGCCCCTTCAAAAATGCTTATAAAAAAAAACTTTTTTATTATTTATCTCATCTCATCAGCCGTACCGCTTATCCTCATTAGGGTCGCGGGGGGGCTGGAGCCCATCCCAGCCATCTCCGGGCAGTGGGCAGGGGACACCCTGAACTGGTTGCCAGCCAATCGCAGAGCACACAGGGACAGACAACTCATTCGCTCATTCACACTAAGGGACAATTCGGACCGGCCAATTCACCTGAAATGCATGTTTTTGGAACGTGGGAGGAAACCGGAGTGCCCGGAGGAAACCCACGCAAGCACGGGGAGAACATACATTTTTAATTATTTTATTTTATTATTATTATTTTTTCGGCCCGCGAAGCTCTGAACCCGCGACGTCGAACCGCAAAGTAGCAAGGTCCCACTGTATATCTCAAGTTTCAATGTGGGCACATGCGACTTATAGTCAGATGCATCTTACATCTGTGAAAAATGTATTTTCCTCTGAAAAATGTTTTGGATTCGGCTTATAGTCAGGTGTGGCTTATAGTCCTGAAATTATCATAAGAAAGCAAATTCTCACCCTGTAAGTTGGCGTTTTTGGCACGATACACCTTCTCCCTGAGCTCCTGGACACGGTGCTCCAACCGGTTTGCCTGTTCTGTCAGTTCATACAGGTTATTGTCTGTTGTGTTGGCTTCACTCTGCAGGATATTCAAGCTTTCTTCTGTTGTGTTAAGCTTCCCATTCACATAGGACATGACGCCACTGAAAAAGAGAATCCAATTAAAGCACTTTATAGATTGAATGGGTATTTGTGGACATACGTAATCTGGTGCGTTAGGTCCTGGATCTCCTCCAGTTTCAACGCTGCAGGGTTACTCTCTACAATTTCCTTAACGGCCTTAATGTTGGTCTCCAGGCTGGATACTAAATCTTTGTATGGTGCTGTTACGCCGTTGGTCTGTAACTCCGTCACCTTCGCTTCCAGTTGCCTCGTTTGGTTCGTCAGCTCTTCGACAATGCTGTCCCACCCGGCGAAGCACTGGTGACAAGGCTGGCAATCAGGAAACTCGCCCTGGTATCCTCTAGCGCATTTGTCGCACCGCGGGCCAGATGCGCTCTCTACGCATGTGCAGTGTCCGGTCACCGGATCACACTGTTCACTGGAAATACCACGACGGTCACAATCACAAGCTGTAACAAAGGTAAACACAAAAATAAAGTTAATGTCGAACTATACTCAGGAAAAAATAATCTATTTTGAGATTTTCCAATGAATAAACTGTCATCTTAACCTCGAGGGACAAAAACACCTCCATTAACTACCATGCAAGCCTGTAGAGCACAGGTGTCAAACAGGCGGCCCGCGGGCCAAATCAGGCCCGCTAAGGGATTGAATCCGGCCCGCGAGACAACGCTCAGAAAAGCGCAAGAGAAAAACGAGCCGCAGGTTGAAATATATCCACTTGATGTTGCCAAAGCCGGGTGCCTCTCACAAACGCTGTACTTGGATTTCTTTCTCACTCTCTCTCTCTTCCTTCCTTTTTCTCTCACTCTCTATCTCTCTTTCACTCTCTCTGTCTCTCTTTTTCTCTTTCTATGTTCCTCTTTCTCTCTGTGTCTTTTTACCTTCTTTTGCTCGCTTCCTCGCTTCCTCTTTAATTTTTCTCTCTTTTCTCTCTCGCCGTCTCACTTGCTTTCTCCTTCTCTCTTTCTCTTTTTCTTCTTCTCTCTTTGTATTTCTCTTTGGATTTTGTACTTTCTCTCTTTTTTCCCCTTCTCTATTTCTCATTTCATCTCTTTTGTTCCTCTCTCTCCCTCTTTCTCTCTCTTTCTTTCTCCCTTTCTCTTTTTCTTTGTCCTACCCTCTCTACTTCTCTCTCCCTCCCTCTTTTTCTCTTATTTCTTTCCCCCCTTTTTTTCTCTCTAATCTACTTCTCCGGCCCCCGAGAGAATGTTGGTTCGTGTGGCCCCTGGGTTAAAATGAGTTTGACACCCCTGCTGTAGAGGAAGTTAGCGGGAAGGAGTGCAGGCCGTCTTCTGCTTATTTTTGCCTCATTTTAGGTAAAAAAAGAAGACATTTTACAGAGTCGAGGTATCCTGTAAATAACAAAGTACTGACAAGCTGGAATTTAAAGCTGGTATTTAACAGCATCTTCTGGCTGTGGAAGTGTTAAATGTCTTAACTGCATACTGTCAGTGATAACTTCTCCTATACCCGCCAGCGATCATGCTTTAGACTAGAGTTTATAGGGCTTAGACAACATTTTTAGAGTGAACTGTTAAGGACTCCTAGGTTCTGTGGGATGACAAAGGAAAAAACAGAGACATCTGGGATTTCTTGAACATCTGGTTCTCATGAGCGGAGAACAAAAGGTGATTCCGGGACCCAGGAGCATTTTTGGGCGTCTGCAGTCTCATGATGTCACTGTGCTCCTCAAGAGACTGAAACTTTTATACATACTCTTGGAAGAAAATAGACTGAATATGTAGGAAAGGGCAAAGCCGACTTTACTTCCTCAGAACCTGCAAAAAGCTCCTGAAAATATTCTACGAGACAGTAGTGGCAAGCGCCCTCTTCTATGCGGCAGCGTGTTGGGGAGGCAGCGTCAAGAAGAAGGATGCCTCTCGTCTCAATAAACTGGCAAGGAAAGCGAGCTCTGTTGTGGGCAAAGAGCTGGACAGCCTAACAACAGTAGCTGAGAGACGAGCACTGAAAAAGCTGAGGTCAATCATGGACAATCCATCGCATCCACTACACAGCATTATCTCCAGACAGAAGACAGACTGCTGTCACTGTCTTGTACTACGGACAGACTGAAGAGATCTTTTCTTCCTCATGCCATGAGGCTCTTTAACTCCACCCGGCAGAGTAAAGGCCCACATTAAACCACACCACCTACATTGGATATTACCGAATCTTACTGCAATATGTATTCTGTGTAGCACTATTTAGTTACTCTATATAACACGCTACAGTGGGCATTTGCACGTCACACTGGGTATTTGTATATTGCATTCTTTTGGCTTTATTATTGTACTGTTCTCAGCTCAGGGATGCTGCTGGAAATGTGAATTTCCCTTCGGGGATGAATAAAGTATCTATCTATCTATCTATCTATCTGAATAGCCTTAAGGACACCACACGGTTTATTAAAGTCGTATTTGCTGTACCGTGACACTTGACTTCTGGATTTCCCCAGAATAGCTCCCTGCATTCCCGACACGTCCTGCCACCAAAACCTGGTTTACACGAGCATCGTCCTGTAACCTGTGAGCAAAAGGAAGGATATACTTTGAATATACAGAACAAAAAATGTCATTCATTTTCTTTCAACGTGCCGACCACAATAGGCCTTTGTATTCCTTTTGTTTTTATTCATGGCACTTCCTTCCTTTGATGGCATGGAGCCAATTACCAAGAAAATACTTGATGTTTGTGCTTGCTTGAGTTTCCCACGTTATGTGTGTTTGAGCAAAAACATCAGAGTGCAAGTGAGAACAGCAATTCCCAACCAGCTGGACTCGGAACATGAGAACATTTCCCCGCAGCCCAACCTCTTATGATTACATGGGTCTTTTCATTGTCATTGAGATTTATAAAGTAGAATTTGATGTTCACACTTCTTACCTCATCACAGGAGGAATCATAGGAATGGACCGGGTCACAGTCACAGTGCTGGCAGCCCTTCTTGCTTGCCATGTTCCATGTGTTCTCAGCGCAGCGCTCGCAGTTCAGGCCCACCACGTTGGGTAGGCAGGCGCATTGGCCGCTGTGCTGGTCGCACTGACATCCGTCTGGTGATGAACACGCATGTGGTGTCGTGCCCGTCGGGTGGCACATGCACTCTGCAAGACGAACGTATCAGGCTTAAGAGGAGTATGAACTCTCTTGTCAGTAAACATACGTGATTACTACTACACTCACTTCTGCAGCTTTGAGAGGCAGCATTGCCATAGTAACCAGTTTTGCAGTGCTGGCAGGCATAACCATCCGTGTGGTGCAGACACTTAAGACACGAGCCTGTACGAGTGTCACAGGAACCGGGGTCTTGCATGTTAATGTTACCGTTGCACTGGCACGGCAGGCAACGTCCACCGGGCACAAGTGGGTTCCCGAAGTGACCTGGGGCACACTCATCACACCTGGCACCTAAAAAGAGGTTTTAGGAAAAGAGTAAAATAAGCTTTCAGGTGGTAATAAATTACAAAGAATCTTACGTTTTTGCACAAAATAAAATGTAAAGTCATGATATCATCTAGGTGTTGTACCTTTGTAGCCAGTACTGCAAACACACACCAGGTGATCAGTCCCAGCCTGCATGTAGCAGCTGTCAGCAAATTGACGTGCACTGTGCGGCCCGTCGGGGCACAAACAGGGTCGACAATGGCTGCCAAGCCCCGCTTCTGGGGATTCATGGTACTCATGGTAACCATCCAGACATCTAAGAGGTTTAATTGACAACATCAGATTTGATTGAGGAAATGTCTCGCTTCCTGTACCTTTCACAGTAGTGTCCAGCGGTTAAATCTCGGCAGCCTTGACACTCTCCAGTCTCGGGGTGGCAAACTTCACTGTGGCCATTACATTGGCATGGTCTGCAATGAGGGTACCCCCAAAATCCAGGCAGGCAGTGAGAGCATTGCCGCCCTGTGGCTCCGGGAACACATGTGCACTGCCCAGTTGATTCATGGCAAAGGGCCCCAATCGACCCTCGAAGGTCACATTCACAGACTGAGGACAGAAATTGCAAAGTGTTACCACAGGGGTAACCAACTGTTTGGAAGCTGATAGCTTCTTCCAAAACCAACATGCTACTTTACATATATTTGATAAGCAAATTGTAAAAAGCTCTACATATTCAGTCATTAATAATTGATCATGAGCATTGCTGTTCAAAGGTTTTTGGTCACTACGACAATTTTGTGTTTTCCATGAAAAAGTCATTATTTTTATCAAATGTGTTGTCAGATATCTTAATCATTTGTCCATACAAATATCTCCCTTTTGTTGGCAAGTCT
Organism: Urocampus carinirostris; assembly: GCF_059441175.1. Lineage (NCBI taxonomy): Eukaryota > Metazoa > Chordata > Actinopteri > Syngnathiformes > Syngnathidae > Urocampus > Urocampus carinirostris. Next base: position 21,491,869 of record NC_142359.1, read on the forward strand.
CAGACATGGCTTTTTTTTGCCACTTTGCCTTGCCACTGGGCCTTGAAACCCAGCATCTCGGAGTCACCTCTTCACTGTAGACGTTGACACTGTAGATGTTGACACTAGTGTTTTAAAGGTACTATTTATGACGCTGCTTGTTGAGGTCCTGTAAGGCGTCTATTTCTCAAACTAGTGACTTTAATGTACTTGTCTTCTTGTTTGGGTGTGCTTCCCACTTCTCTTTCTACTCAGTTTGTGCTATTCTTTGAGGGGAGCAGTAGACACCGTTGTAGGAGATCTTCAGTTTCTTGGCAATTTCTCACATGGAATAGCTTTCATTTCTTGGAACTAGAAAAAACTGTCAAGTTTCAACCAAAAGTTCTCTTTTTCTGGCCATTCTGAAAGTTTAATCACACCCACAAATGTAATGCTCCAGATACTCAACTATCTCAAAGGAAGGTCAGTTTTACAGCTTCTCTAACCAGATAAACTGTTTTCAGCTGTGCTGACATCATTGCACGAGGGGTTTCCAATTGTTTATTAGCCTTCTAACGTAAATAGCAAACACAGTGTACTGTTAAAACCCCATAGGGCTGGTTGGCCCTCTATACACCTATGTAGTTATTGCAATTAAAGAGGAGACGTTTCTAGCTGAAGATTAATTTTCCACGTTAACATTGTATAGAGTGTATTTCTGATTAGTTTCATGTTATCCTCATTGAAAAAACAGTGCTTTTCCTTAAAAAAATAAGGACATTTCTAAGTGACCCTACACTTTGGAATGGTAGTGTATGTAAAAACACTGATTATGTCAGTATTTTGTATGCCATTTTAAAAAACATACCACCAATATACAACACCTCTCATAAAACTGTTACATTTTCATTTTTTGTGGAAAATCACAATAACTGATTGACAGTGACCACTATTTAGTAATGGTCTCAAAGCAGGACCTGGCAAACTTGTTACAAACACTTACGCCTGCATCCAGTGGGGCTGAAGAGGAAAGTAGCAGGAGCGCAGTGGTCGCATTTCCTACCGACCACCCTGGGTCGACAGTGGCATTGGCCTCCACTCGGCTCGCACACAGCACTGACGGAACCTTGTGGGTCACACTTGCATGCTTGGGAAAGTAAACATGTTTGTAAGACCTTCGCAGGGAAGATGATTCTATTTGTTCAGAGACCAAATTTATTTTCACGTACGCATGGCTCCCTTGTGAAGCAGTGCAGAGACACTGAAAATGTAATTGTTGCAGATGTCCGTCATTGGGCTCTTAACCACGCTTTGGCTGCTCTCCAGGCAGCGGTAGCGCTGGAACGTATCCCACGCTGCTTCGCCGTCTGTGCCAAGGAATATTTCAAGCTCCCGGACCCGCGGCATCAAGACCAGCTACAAAAGAGGAAATGGGAGTCAGTCCAATCATGTCTCAGGGCCACATAGCTGGCACGTTAATGTTTGGTGAAACCTACCGAATCTATGAGCGTATAAGGGTTTTGCATGTCACTGTAGGACGAGTAGAGTGGCAGGCTGAGGTGCACTGTGTAGTTCTGGCCCTTCTCAAAACATACAGGTATGGGCAGTAAGACATGTCTGCGGGCAAATATAAAGTGTGTTCAGGTGGAGAATCGAGATTTTACATGAACGTGTGGTTTTGTTACCTTGACCCAGGCGGCAAAGAAGCATACTGCTCATCTCCATCACTCAAGGAATCGATGCAGTGAGCGGAGAAATTGGGAGAGTTAAAGACAGGACGCTCAACTCGGAAGTCGACCTGCTCCCACTGCTCTGGCAGCTAAAATCGAGCAGAAGTTCTTTGGCACCGTCAAAACAGGTCAGTCGGAAGGAAGTCAGTTTAAAGTAGTGACTCTAACCTGTGGCTCGTAGCGAATGAGAACATCGTAGTCCATTGAGTCAGGGATGTTGTCTATGATGAATTCTAAATAGGCTCCTTCTGGTACATTAACAAAACCCATCCCGGTCCAAGTGGGGCTGCGATCCAGGGGATACGGTCTATGAACCACTGTTACACCCTGTTGGTCGGATTGTTGTTTGTAGAATTTGTATTTTTAGAAGAAGTCTGTGGGTTGTTGGTGTGCTTACAGGTCCGAAAGTGGCCTCCTCAGCCTCGTAAGTGTAATGGTCAAGAGCAGTAAAGTAGAAGCCCGACTCGAGTTGGTTGCAGCGCCTGCCGAACATATGCTCCCTGCATTCGCACTGGCCAGACATTGGGTTACAGCTGTGGAAATTCATAAAGTAGGATTATTTACTAAATTTCTACTGTGATTAAGACTTATTTGACCTACTTATTGTTGATGGACCCGCCCTTGTCGCAGTCGCAAGGTCTACATCCATCCATGTCATTGGACAGACCCCAGTGTTGTGGCTATGGTTTATAATCATGTTAGTGAGAAAGTAATATTGACAGACACCAAATAATTTTTCTTACCAGGCACTGGTCACATTCATGTCCGGTGACCAGTCGCTTGCAAAAGCACCTTCCTGTCTCTGCGTCGCAGGAGTTAGCTCCTGGAAGTGTTCCCAGTGGGTTACAGGCACATTCTGCCAAAGAACGCAACACAAAGTCAATAACAGTGTTGAACATCTGTGTGATTTAAAATTTGTTATTTACATCGAAACCATTTTGGAACAAGTTAATTTCCTTGTGGACTGGGACAAATATTAATTTCAGCAAGTGTAGGGCTCCAATTTTCATGGAACTATTATGTTTATACCACTTCTGTACTCAATAGCTTAGGGGTCACCAACGTGGTGCCCCCAGGCACCTGGTAGCCTCCAATTAACACATAGGTAGCCTGTACAAATAAGTACTTTGTGAAATTTTTCTGTTCTCTCTTTTGTATGGATAACATTTGTATCTAATAAAAAGGTTTTTTTTCCAGCAGTCATGAATTCACAGAGCTAATGCAGATTCCATCCTTACCATTCTCTCTTTACCATTCTTTTTTTTTTGCATCATCGTTAAAACGTATTGATGTTTTCATCCGCTATGTTTTTTTCTTACCTTCTTACTGAACGAACAGAAAATGTATTCATCCCGTATTGCTGACCTCATTGCTTTTCCCTTCCCTTGGCACAAGGGTCTCAAACTCCCGGCCCGAGGACCAAATGTGCCGCAGGCGAGAGTTTTAGGACCCCACCTTTATATGAAAGTTTAATGTTAGTGCTAGCTCCATGCTAAATAGTAAGGCAGGGTACAAAATTGCCACCAATTGACTCAAGTGTGTCCCAGAAGTACCAACGACAAATTTGCTCTTCCGGGATTTTGAAACTCGGCAAAACAGTAAAGTTCAGTTTAGGTGGGTCAAAAAACGCTCTGTGATTGTGCAGCCACAGTAAACAGGCAGCAAGTCTTGAATTTATTTTAATACCTTTTAATTTTTTCAAATGAGTATTTTCCAACCCGCGATGCGCAGAGGCTGTGCAAAGTGCAAAGTAACAAGGGATTATTAACTGTAAATTTACTTTTTTCATCTTTTTTGTGGAGAAAAATAAATTATAAGATATTTGGGAACAGAGATTTTTTTTATTATCAGAGCTTTTCTTGTGAAAAAACTGATGCGCCCCATTGACACCTAGCCCCAAGCTTTAGTGGTCCCTGGTCGATTGAGTTTAAGCATGTGCTGAACTTTAACTTTATCTGTGATGGATAGAATAGAAAGATAGGGGACGCATGTGCTTTTGTTGGTCCAGAGCATTTCGTTGAGATTTTAGGTTTTAGAGAGACTCAAAATTGTAAGAAAATTTGCTCTGACGTAGTGGAAATTCGGCAAGCTCCTTTACGTACGTGTACATATTAAACAACAACGTTATTGACGCACAGGAAGAGAGGAAGCGGAGTGACTGTTTAGCCAATCAGAATCCAGAACCTAATGCACGATGCAAATCCGGGAAGTAGCGAAACCGTGAAAAGTAAACCGTAAGGGATCACTGTTTCGGTTTTTCCAACCGGCATAAGAAATCATTAACGTGATCAGTGTTCGTTTATACATGAGTGATGCTTAAAGGGACAGTGTGTCTTATTTGATATCTCCTGGTGATAAAAAAACATTTGAAAAAACAAACACAATTTTTATTTAAATGATAAGCAAAAATATTGAACTACTGTGTCAAGATGCATTTTTTCAAAATGCTTACAACGCGGTGAAGATATAAGGATTTGTTTGACATGAGAAAATCCTCACCTAGAGGGAGCAGACATTTTTGGCTGACATCTTGCTGCCAAAGCTACCCTCAAAACAAGCCGGGTTTTTTTTGCGCCTCATTTTGAAAAAGATTTTACGCTAAAAACAGAACACATTATTGAAAAGAAAAGTTCCACGATAAAATAACTTTTACTCTTTTTATGTATTATTTTTGTTATTTTTACTTGTTTTTCTTTTCTTTTTCATTTTCCCTTTTTTCTTCCCCTTTTCTCTTTCCTTTTTTCATTTTCCCCATTCCTTTTTTTCTCTGTTACATTTCAGTTTTTCCTATATATTTTTTTACCTTTTTTCATTTTTTCTTCTTTATTCTCATTGCTTTTTTGTTTTTCTTTTTTCTTTCACTTTTTTTTCTATATTTTTCTGTTTTCATTCCTTTATTATTTCACTTTTTCATCTCTCATCTCATTAGCTGCATCGCTTATCCTCAGTAGGGTCGCGGGGGTGCTGGAGCCCATCCCAGCAATCGTCAGGCAGTGGGCAGGGGACACCCTGAACTGGTTGCCAGTCAATCCCAGGGCACACAGGGACAGACAACTCGCTCGCTCATTCACACCTAGGGACAATTTGGACCGGCCAATTCACCTGAAATGCATGTTTTTGGAATGTGGGAGGAAACCGGAGTGCCCGGAGGAAACCCACGCAAGCACGGGGAGAACATACAAACTCCGCACAGGAAGTCCGGTAGCTGGATTCGAACCCACACAGGAGGTTCTCAAGACCTTGGAACTGTGCCTGCACACGCGCTAACCACTGCGCCGCCATGCTGCCTATTTCACTTTTTTCGCGTCTTTATTCCTTCACGAAATGCTGGGCGGAAAAGTGAGGGAAAATAATATTCTGTTTTGGTCACTTTGAGTCACAGTAGTTTGTATTCTTCCTTGCGCTTTTTAGTTGAACAGCACCATACACATATAATAGTCAAATATTACACGCTTTACCTTTAATGATGCATAGCACCCTGGTAGCCCTTCGTACTATTCCTTAACAAAGATGTTGGTGACCCCATGCTATAGATATACTTCCTAAATTGATGGCAAAGGTTGGTGTAGTGATATGGTGTTCCTACCCAGGCATCCATCAGGGCCTTTCCCCAACCCATAGTGTCCATGTCTGCAGTGATCGCAGCGCATTCCCTCGACATTGGCTTTGCAGCGGCACTGTCCTGAAATGAGTCCTGCGCCCACGTCCGTCCTGGCATCGCAAATCCCTCCTTGTAGGGATCCCGCCGGGTCACAATTACAAGCTGTTGAAAGAATCCCGGTCAGAAAGAACTTCAAACAAGGGGGCCAACACACATGGGACTTTTTAACGCACGCTCGCAGATATTGGGGTCTCGCAGGTCTCTGTTGGGGTTTTGATAGAAGAAAGGAGCACACTGCTCGCATTGGTGGCCCACTGTGTTGTGTTGACAGTCATCGCACACGCCGCCGCTGACGTTCCCTGTGGTCATGTAGACGGCCATGTCGAAGTGGCAGGAACCGGAGTGATGGTTGCACTCGCACCCTGGAGAGGACACAGTGAGTCCAGGTTTTTGGTGTTCCTTTGGAAGTGTTGGGACTAATATGTTACCAAGTGACACGTTCCTGGACCGCAATTGCAGTTGTACCTTTATATACGAGCACCTCTAAACACGAGACGTTTGATAAATGAGATGTATGTGTAAGAAAAATCTTGCTAGAAATATGACAGAAAATCCAAGTTACCAGAGGCGACCACTTGAGATTGGACTACATGCTGGTCATACTACAGCTCTATCTAATGACACTTGCCTTACATATTTCCATAACATATTGAAGAGGACAAGAGCACAGGTGAACAGACCAAAACGCCAGCTACTGAAGAAATTGTGAAGTTGGCTTTAAAAGTGCTTAGAAAGTGCTTAGATTTGGCCATGAAAAAGGTATACAAACCCTGATTGAATACACAATGTTAATACAAAGCAGTAGTGCTCATTATCATTGTATTTTTTTTTCCTATAATTTGTATTTTAACTTCTTGTTTTGCTCTTATAAAAGCTAAATAATGTTGTATTCCCGTTATACTGTATACTATAATACGATAATTGTGATCCCAGGAGCCAAGAAGAAATCCGCAGGTTTGAGAGAGTTCTCCATGGTTAAATGGTAGTCTGTGCAGCCTTTTGAGACTTCTTATAATTAAGGGCTATAAAAAGAAACATGTCTTGACTTGAAGGCAGAGATAAATCTCTTTGGATACGTTTTTCTTCAAAAGACCTTGAGAAAGTAAAAGTGTTGCGATTACCAGCAATTTAAGCTATGAGTATGATCCTCAAATGAATTAAGCAGGTATGAAGAGGTACCACTGTAACTAGTATTGTAACACATAATTATTAGTTCGTAACTCAGCTGTCATTCCAACATGGTGTGTTACTCTGCTACTTATTATAAGGAGATCGTCTTCTGATTTCTTACTGTTCCTATTGTGCACGATGTATCACATAACCCTCAGTTTGCTAGCTGCATTGAAGCTGGGTATATCTTTATATTGACCTACAAAGTACAACTGAATACAGTTACAGTTGCTCCATCTCAAAACACAGAGTAAGAGAACGAATTTCTCCCTACAAACATTCTGATATTCTCCATATTGGATATACTCACATTCAAGCCGTATTTACAACTATAAAATTAAACACTGAAATCAGGGGGGCAGTTTCTATGTGCATATTTGGATATGTATAATCAGTAGGGAATTAATGTGTGCTCAGTTTTGGTCTTTTTATTTGTAGGATTTTTTACGGCATACACCAAGAAAACAACTTGGACTGTGCCCAGAAATGGAGGAGATTTTTAAGTGGTTTGAAGCCCAGAGACAAAATGGATAAGGAGTGTCTCGGCTAAGTGCTCGTTTGCGAGTTCTGACAGATTCATTTGGGATATTAATCTCTGGCTGATATGAGAATCAAGGAAGATGCAGGTTTGATATCAACAGGAGGCCCCCAGTTACCGCGGGGAGAAAAACGGACCCACTCCTTCGAATGACTCCTCTTTCTCATCGTGGCCCAGTGACGCGATTGTTTTTATCTAGAAGAAGTCAAGCAGTTGTAAAAACATACCATGCTGAGTTTCCTGTACCCTTCAAAATAAAGACTGAAAGTATGCATGTTTTTAAACAGAATCATATAAAAGAGTAGAAAAATAGAGAATAAGTAATAAAAATAGTATGAAATCAAGTATATTCCATCAGAGCCATTTGTAACGTGAGTAATTGAGAAAATTACAAATAACTAGATGTAATATACCTTACAGTTCTAAAGACACAAACCGAGATAAATGAAGTCACTGCTCCCATGGGTTGGTCTAAATATTTTTTATATTTCTATTAAATGGCTTTTTTAAAGCAGTTTTAGGGGGGTCGGTTTCAATACGAGTGCATAGGGTAATTTGTAATTATGTATTTACTTTCAGAGTAACACGCTACTTATGGCTGTCAGAAAGTGGAATTACTTTTTAAATGAAGTAACTAGTAACCCTAACTACTGTAGTCCAGTGGCGCGCCCAACCTTGTCTTTTGGGAACGTGCTAAGGTGGTTAGAGGTCGTTCCAAGTCTTACTCTTGCAGGCATGAGTATTTCGACCCTCTGCAGGCCTCCATGGTTGGTCATGATGGAAGTCCCTGCATCGCTCACAGTTAAGGCCCTCTGTGTTGTGGTTGCACACGCACCGCCCATGAACCTATTGCGACACTCTTTTCAAAACACATTTTTTAAGGCTCAATAACCATGTTTGCGGCTTACCATTCCCTCAGCGCCAGTTGGTGCACCATCGATAGGGGCGCACTCGGACGCGTGTCCATAGCAGAAGCAGTTGCCCCGGACCACCATGTCATAGATGGCGTAGTAGTATTTCTCAGTTACCTCTTTGCGCAAATCCAGGAGGTTGTCTCCCAGGGTGTGCAACTTGAGGAAGTTAACTCGTAGGTTGGTGATCTTCAGCATGTCTGTAGAGCCAACAAAACACATTAAGTTGTTTTTCAATGGATGGTTCACAACGACCATTCTGAGATGTTGTCCTTCCTTTTTCCCTTTTAATAAATGCACATTTTCTTTTTTACGCATATGAGTTAAAGGTGGTGCCCTGCGATTGGCTGGTAACAAGTTCAGGATGTCCCCTTCTCACTGCCGAAGCTAGCTGGGATAGGGCACCCCTGTTATCCTACTGAGGATAAGCGGTGCAGATGATGGATTGATAGATGGACGAGTTCAAGGTGGAGTGTGTCATTTGATATGACTTTGAAGAAGTTGAAAGTTATTTTTTAAATTTTTAAAGCCCTGATATGTACTATTTGACCACTAGATGGCACTATGTTGTCTGGTTTGAGTGAGAGCCAGTAATACCCAACACGGTGTGGCGGCAGGAAGCTGGACAAACATGGCGACGATCTTAGTGGGGATTCCATAGTGTAAAAGAAATACAAATTTCTTGATCTAATTGATGTTGGGTTTTTTTATTGGAAAAAAAAAATTTATACCACTACGAGGCACTAAGTATTACACACTGGTCATTTAAGAAAGTGTTAACAATTCTTAAAAGTGATTCCTGATCACCAAATTACTGAAAAACACCACAAAATGTAAATAGAAAAGTGTTGCAAAAAAAAAAACAACCTATGAAATATAAGTTATAAGTTTTAAAAAAAAAGGTATTCTTTCAGCCGCTCTACCCCCGCAGCTCTGGAACTCACTGCCGCCTGACCTCCGAAATTCTGCGACGCTGTCCACCTTCAAATCCGGACTCAAAACTCACCTCTTCAGACTTGCCTTTTCTTGACCATCTGCCTTACATACCGCCTTTAAACTCTAAAGTGTTTTATTTGCTATTTATTACAGCATTGGCTCAGGAGGTAAAGCGCTCGTCTTGTCCTGTATGGGTCCTCATCGAGAGGACGCAAGTTCGATTCCCAACTCCTCCATGTTATATGTTGAAGGTGCCTTGCATGGCTGACGCTGCTACTGGTTAGCTAGTGTGTAAAAGGCAAAAGTGTGAAGCACATTGTAAAGTGCTTTGAGCGGTGTTCATTGACTTGAAAAGCGTTGTATCAATGCAGACCAATTTTATTACTTGCTTGTTTTACTCTTTCTTAATTGTTGTGTCTACTCATATGTGCAGCAGCCTTGGGTGGACAGAAATACAATGTATTATTATTATCATTATTAAACACATCCCTGAAAAATACAGGTAATAAATTAAAATATGTTCAGATCTACAAAAATATATGAGAAAATACCAACCAAGTTTAACTTTTTTTTCTTGCTCAACAAATTCAAAGTCCCTCAAAATTGCATACTGACCAAGAGAGAGAAAAAAAGGAGCTTTAGTTTACCTCAAAGAGCTTGCTCATAGAGTTGTTACGTTCACGAACGAAACATTAGTAGTACTCGCTCCTACCTATATATTATTGATAGGTATTCCTTTGGGTAACTTTCTAGTTTAAATTGAGTTCTTATTTGTACAACAGGTTTTGTGGTTTATACATGTTTTAGTCCATGATGATGAAGATTGCTTAAAGTTGGGGCTAACAAAGGGGGGTAACATTCTTGTGTATATGGGCATATCCGCCTCCATGTGCAAAATTCCTTCCCAGTATTTTCCTCCCATATGACCTCATTTCCCAGACAGCATTCCCTGGAATTTTCTGAACCCTTCCTGCAGGGGTGACAAGGAAGTGCCCTTTCTCTCCAGTGGGGTCAGCAGTCAAGTCAGATAAATAGATCTCAAGATACAATGACTTACTCTGAATCTTCAAGCTGTATGGGTCCTCAATTTCAAACACTGGGTCCAGCACTCGGAATATCACCTGGTAAGGTAAAGGAATGTGTATTTCATTAAATCAGTGATATCATAAATGTGTTTTTTTCCCCCTTTCATCCAACAGACCTCCCCCTCGGATGAAGGCTCAATGTCAGAGTAGTGCGAGTCGCAGAAAATGTCGTCCACCTTCACCATGGGCCCCGGGGACACGCCGGGAAATGACGTCCGGCAGTCGTAGGCAAAGTAGCGGTACACCTGCCATGTTTTCCCAAAGTCCATTGAACGCTCGATCACCATGGCGGCTGGTCGAAATGTCTGAAGGTACGTGACAAAACCGTGAAATGTCACCACATTTATGAACAGACTAACGAGTACGGTAACGCGTTATTAATATTATTATGTAACTCAACTGTCGTTAAAACATCGGTGCGCTACTCTACTACTTCTTACTACGCAATATCCATGCTGTTTCTTGATAGTATATACAACCCTCAATCCACCACCAATAACTGAAGGGTGGGTGTGTTCATATCTACCTAAAGCTTACAACTAAATACAGTTATGGTGGCACTGTCTCAAGCACGGAGTAAGAGGGATGCTGAATTTCTCCTCTTGAAAATATTCTCCCTACTGTATATACTTGCTTATAAGCCAAATTCAAGTTTGTGAAATAAAGTACTCAGGTTATATGCGCATAGAGTAATGCCTCGCCTTTTGTGGATGTTGTGCTCCAAAAACATCTCGCAATAGTCAAAATCAACAAAGTACAAACCTTTATTTATCTATTTATTTATGTATTAATCAAGAACAGACGTTATTTACAGGCTCAAGTAATTGCTTAACAAATAAAGGTACTGCACTTCATGAAGATTATTTTAACAAAAAACTACTATCTGTCACGTGGATTACCAGAACAGAGCAGGGGACCCCAGAGCGTTCGTTACAAGTCTTTTATTTGGGGAAGCACAAGGGTTAGCGGGAAACTTCGGACGACGTAGCCAATCGTAGCGTGGGACGGAAGCAGGTTGAGTTTACCGGGACTGAAGAGATGATCGTAGCTTGGGACGGAGCAGGTCGGATCGGAGGCAGGCAGAGAGAATCAGGTAAACAAGGCACAGGTAATCGGGAGCGTCATACGGGGTACAGATGTGAATCCTCCGACAAGGAGTTCTCCGCGTAACGCGTTTAAAAGGGGAGCATTGACCAATCAGGAAGCACATTCCAGCGCGCCACATGATTACCCCAGGTGACTCCACTTGGGTAATCATGACAGAACCCCCCCCTCAAGGAACGGCTCCAGAAGTTCCCCAGGAAAAAAAATAAAAATAATTTTAACCCAAGACACGTCACAGGGAAACACAGGCAGATCAGGACAGGCAGAATCAGAAGAGTCCAGACTCAGGGGGGGTCAGATTCAGAAGAGTCCAGATTCAGAAGAGTCCAGATTCAGAAGAGTCCAGACTCAGGGGGGTCAGATTCAGAAGAGTCCAGACTCAGGAGGGTCAGATTCAGAAGAGTCCAGACTCAAGGCAGGCTTGGGAGTCGAACAGGCAGGCTTGGGAGTCGAACAGGCAGGCTTGGGAGTCGAACAGGCAGGCTTGGGAGTCGAACAGGCAGGCTTGGGAATCGAACAGGCAGGCTTGGGAATCGAACAGGCAGGCTTGGGAGTCGAACAGGCAGGCTTGGGAGTCGAACAGGCAGGCTTGGGAGTCGAACAGGCAGGCTTGGGAGTCGAACAGGCAGGCTTGGGAGTCGAACAGGAAGGCATGGGAGTCGAACAGGAAGGCATGGGAGTCGAGCAGGCAGGCATGGGAGTCGTTCGCAGTCATACGGCCGGAGATGCCTTAGCCAATTTCGCCATGTCGGAAATGACTTGCCGAACTGCACAACAGGAATCGCGCTGCTGATTCAGACTTTTATAGCGGTCAGGGGGCAGATGTACGAACGCGGGGTCCATTCTGGTCGGAGGATTCTGTCACGTGGATTACCAGAACAGAGCAGAGCAGGGGACCCCAGAGCGTTCGTTACAAGTCTTTTATTTGGGGAAGCACAAGGGTTAGCGGGAAACTTCGGACGACGTAGCCAATCGTAGCGTGGGACGGAGGCAGGTTGAGTTTACCGGGACTGAAGAGATGATCGTAGCTTGGGACGGAGCAGGTCGGATCGGAGGCAGGCAGAGAGAATCAGGTAAACAAGGCACAGGTAATCGGGAGCGTCATACGGGGTACAGATGTGAATCCTCCGACAAGGAGTTCTCCGCGTAACGCGTTTAAAAGGGGAGCATTGACCAATCAGGAAGCACATTCCAGCGCGCCACATGATTACCCCAGGTGACTCCACTTGGGTAATCATGACACTATCAAATCATAATTTTGAAAATAATCTTTCCGTTTTATTGCACAACTGTATGGATAAAGGCCACTATCTCGTCCTACAGAAAACATATTCTTCCATTATCAAATATATTTGAAAAAGCGCCAGGGAGCCACTAGGGAGAGCCAAAGACTTGCCTGTGGCTCCAGAGCAAATTTAGCGGGTCGAGTACTTCGACTTTGTTGGCAATAAAAAGCATCTTGTATTTAGCCAATTAGAATGCAGAGCACAATGCACAATGAAAAAGTAGTGAGACCACGATAAGTAAACAAAACCAAATACAGCAAGGGATTACTGTATTTGGTTTTGTGTCACCAGTAGCGAATCGTGGGCAACACGTAGAGACCGAGTCTGGCTTATACAGGGACAACAAACCGTAAAACATGAGCGCAGAACTTACGGCAAACGTCTGCTGAATTTTGGTGTTTTATTCCTAAAATTATTTTGGCAGTACACCATGTCTGGAGAAAAATAGAAATAAAATCTTGGACAATACCCAGAAACGGAAAAGGTGATATTTAAGTGGTTTGAAGCCCAAAGACAAAATTGATATGGCGTGTCTCAGTTAAGTGTTCATTTGCAAGATTAAAGATTGCACAAGCTAAGAAATATGGAAGGTTCACCGCTTCCACAGGTTGGTATACACAAGTTCAGCATGATTAACCAAAATCTAATAGATATGACATAGAACAATTGTGTAATCGCAAGACACTGCTTTTTTTCAAGGATTTATAGTTTCCCTTTATTATTTGAGTGATGGAGTTTTTGACCAACCAGAATTGTCACAGTTTGTATTATGACAGCGCCGTCCAATCAGAGGCGAGTTTCAACAGCAATACCAAATAAAGGCAAGTCATAGTTTGCGAACTGCACAAACCCCCTTGTTTGAGGAGATAGCACAGAGGCGGGCGCTGTTTACTGAAGTTAAAAGCATGCCACTAGTATTTAGTACTCACAAAAAAAAAACACAGAAAATGCACGTTTCTTTTAAAATCAATAATTGCATCAAAATTGGAATGGTTGGTTGGTTGTTTTGGGAGATCCCTTAACCAGTAGGGTCGTATTGGCACCATTTCCTGTGGTGTGTCTTAGGCAAGTACAGCCTGGTGGCACCCATCCAAAAAAATCGCATTTCTTTTTTTTTTTCCCAACTCATGCACCCATAGTGTACAAGTTTTCTGTTTTTTCCTTTATCATGTGACAGTTTTAGTGGGTTGGCTTTTATGCGAGAATTTACGGTAATTTGTACTTACTTTCAGAGCTTCTTTTGGGTGTCAGTAATCTGACAATCTACTTGTTAAATAAAGTAACCAGTTACTGGAACAAATGACTGACTATTCAGTAACGTGCCCAACACTGTTCACAACACACAAGAAAGTCGGGTGATGTCAAAAGTCATCATAAATCCAGCTGGCCACCCTCACCCTGACGGAATGATACCATTTTACGCTTCCCTCTCTTCCCACCACTCAGCTACATTCCTTCCCCACAGCTGGCCCTTGCCGACATGGATCTCAAGGGACCCTTTGCACCGTCGATTTATAAATGTATACAAGTGTTTATTTGTGTGTTTGTGCTGAAGGGGGTACCTTAAAAGTCATGATGAGGTGAGTGAAGTGAAATTCCGCCTCCAGGTCCAGTTGGATGGTCACGTTCTCCACACCTTTAGACAGGACAAAAATAATGACACTTCCTGTCTAGAGCATTGACACACAGCTAGCGCACGGTTGAAATATGTAATATGCAGCTGTGATTTTCTATCTAAAAACAAAAGGGTGATTTACTACCTCTGCCAAGGGAGCTATATGATCGGACTTTTACTAAATACTGACTACTTTTTATAGCCCAGTGATATTGATTCCCATGATGAAGTCAGTTTAGATCATGCATACTATATACAATTAACATATTTATAGACATCATTAGTGTAAAACTCATAGCCCGCGTATTTGGCCCACGAGACAGGAGAAGATCAAGAGAAAAATAAGCTGCATTGCGTCACACAATAACTTGCAGTTTGAGATATGTCGACTAGATGTCGCCAAAGCACCATTCATTAGGCACTCAACCTGGATGTATTTGCTGATTACCACTAATCCACCTGAGAACTTTGAGGAGACCCATCACGGTGTTAATTTACTTAAAATAAAAATCCCGGAAACGCTATTTAAGGCAGTACGACAGAAAAAGCACCTGTCTTTGCAGAAGTTTAATAGTGGTGTCCGTAACTTCAAAATATTCTATTTGCAGCTGCCATATTCTGGCTAAAATCATTCATTTCAGCCTCTGTCATGACATTTTGTTGTACGTGCAAGTACAGTGACTTTCTTAGATGCGCTTGAATGAACTCTTCTCTTTTTCATCTTTTTGGGGGTTGGGGTTGGCATTTGGACTGTATTTGAATCAGACACTACTTACTTTCACAATTTTTATCCTAGAATAAAATAAAACAGCGAGCATGTGCGTGTAATCACTCTCTCCGACCCCCCCAAACGCCCAAACCGCACCATCCTTATGCCTCCTTTCTTCCAGTGTAATGCGCTCCTTGGCCGGAATACCAATAAAATATTATGATAAAAGCAGATAGGTGCAGTAGGGCAAAAAAATAAAGGCTCTATGAACTCAGTTGGGCATTAACACATGTTTAACAGAGAAAAATTCTACTTTTAAATTTTTAAGGACACCGCAAACTACAATATATAGAAAATCTAAAAGAGAAGTTCCCATATTCCGATAAACATTTTTATAAAAAAATTAAAATGAATTATTTGAATTAGTGTTTGTGTGCTATTTTGGTCAATTTCCAGTCCGAACGAGTTTCCCTCAGTTAAATAAACTGTAGTGGAAACAAACTCAATTTTTATTTTGTGTTTCAACTTGATTTTTTTTTTGTTTTACAAATGCACAGTTGATAAACACCCCCTCAATAAAGGGAGAAAAATCCCTCAATAATTGTGTTATAATCAAATCTTATGTCCCTTAATCATCATTTCAATGTGATATATATATACACATATAGATTGGGTATCATTAATGTCTCATATTTGCATGTATGACATTTGGCTCAGCATGAACTATAATAAAAATAACACTACTCCTATTTTATCTTCTTACCCTACGTACTCATGAAAAGAGCCATATATAGCTTGCGACCCATAGTTTCCGAACCCCTGCTTCACACTAGACAGCGATATCTAGTCATCGTATATTACATTGTGTCCCTTTATAAGCTAACAAGCTAAACTCTTGGTCTGAAGTAGTATGTGTATATATATATATATATATATATATATATATATGGGTTCAAATCCAGCTCCAGACTTCCTGTGCGGAGTTTGTATGTTCTCCCCGTGCTTGCGTGGGTTTCCTCCGGGCACTCCGGTTTCCTCCCACGTTCCAAAAACATGCATTTCAGGTAATTGGCCGGTCCAAATTGTCCCTAGGTGTGAATGAGCGAATGCGTTGTCTGTCCCTGTGTGCCCTGCGATTGGCTGGCAACCAGTTCAGGGTGTCCCCTGCCCACTGCCCGGAGATGGCTGGGATGGGCTCCAGCCCCCCCGCGACCCTAATGTGGATAAGCGGTACGGCTGATGAGATGAGATGATATATATATATATATATATATATATATATATATATATATATATATATATATAGGGCAGCACGGCGCTTGTGCGGCACAGCTCATGTCATGGGAACCTGTCGTGGGTTCAAATCCAGCTCCAGACTTTCTGTGCGGAGTTTGTATGTTCTCCCCGTGCTTGCGTGGGTTTCCTCCGGGCACTCCGGTTTCCTCCCACATTCCAAAAACATGCATTTCAGGTGAATTGGCCGGTCCAAATTGTCCCTAGGTGTGAATGAGCGAATGAGTTGTCTGTCCCTGTGTGCCCTGCGATTGGCTGGCAACCAGTTCAGGGTGTCCCCTGCCCACTGCCCGAAGATGGCTGGGATGGGCTCCAGCCCCCCCGCGACCCTAATGAGGATAAGCGGTACGGCTAATGAGATGAGATATATATATATATATATATATATTATATGAGAGGAAAAATGGTGAGGATTGGTCCCTTCATTTCAGAGAAGGAGTATCCATTCCTGGTTTTGTTGTTGATGAATACTCAATAGTTGAACATCTGTATGTGTATTGGGCTGAAGAAATTTGGTATAAAAGATCCAAAGAATAAATTGAATTTTTTTTTTTTTTTAAAATCCCTTTGATATGTTTAACTTTTGATGAATTAGTAAAAATATTATGTATATTATTTAAATATATTATAAATGAATGCAATAAATGAATCCTGTATAAGACTATTCACCCATCCATTTTTTGCACTGCTTATCCTTACATGAATAATGTTACTAATTCAAAAGGAGGTCGCTTAAGCAAGCCATTTGACAGACAATAGAATCTTACGAATAATCTTGGACAGGTCAACCGGAAGAAAATAAAAAAATCACAAACAAAATGACAGCTCATCTGCAGCTTCCTGCTGCTTTGCGGCCATCTGCTGCGCCGACTGCTGATCCTCCCTCAGTCCCGTTCCCACCACTCCCTCGAAAGTAGATAGAGGGATTTCTGCTTTAGTCTCCCTTAAGAATGCAATATCTATTCTGCATCTGTTCCCATACAGTTTTACTTAATCCATTCATGCATAGGCAGTAAACGAAGATTATATGGATTTCTCACTTTGTTAGTTTACACCATTCCAGATGAACACTATCTCTACACACTATCTCTACACATCTAAACACAAAAATTTCGATATAGGAGTTTTATTTTGAAGGGAAATCTTGCTCCACAAACAACGGAAAATCCAGGTCACGAGCATTCCCAGAGGCTAACACTAAAGACCTCTCACTGCTCCTGAGTGCTCCCCGCCAGCTAGTCAGCCAATCTCCGTGTCATGATTACTCATTACACTCACCTGTGCCCGCTTGTTTGGCGCCAGCTGCTGCTAGTTACCTGATTGGTTCCCCGTCCTACTTAAGCTCAGTCCTTTTACTCACCTGTTGTCAGTCCGTTAGCGAACCTCTGTTCTCACAAGGTAAGCATTTTTGACTCTTACTCCCGTGCGTCCCGTTTTGTCACACGTTTTCTACTGGACCGTTCCTGATTTCCCCGTTTGTCTCCTGCTACGGCCTGTTTTTTGAACCCGACCACGTTTGGATCTCCCGTTCCGGCTAACATCTCATTTTTTGACCACGACCAGGTTCTGAACTCCCGTCTCGGCTAATGACCTGTTTTTCCGTCGACTACGCAACGATCCCCCACTCTGGAAGAGCCACTTCCACATTCGGAAGATGTTCCGATCCAGTGAGCGGCTTGCCACCCGCATCCAGCGAGCACCGGATCGCGTGCGCTGCCTTTCCTTTATATTTCAATAAACTTGTGATTAACGTTACGCATCTGGGTCCTACTTGTGTTCTGGTCGTGATACTCGGTTTGTCTCAGTTTGCGCACACGATCTGCTACAGGCAAAAAAAAAAGGATAAAGAATGTGTGTGTTAATTAATTTAAAGTTACAGTAACTTTAATTTTAAGTTTACTAAAAGTGCTTACGTATCACCAACAGTCTTTCGATCTCATAGCTGTCGACCTCAGCCAATGTCTCTCCGTATGAATGGTTGCAATTCCCCTTGTTAAGTGATAATAAACCTCAGAAACACAATGCAACACCTGTTTACTCACAGCAGGACAGAATTTATAGAATACAGCAACAATATTAGCAATCTACGATAACGGTGACTTCTGCTACCAGTGACCTAGACGATAAGAGCCTAAATGGGCAAGACGAAATTGGTTGTTTTATTTCCTGTACAAAAATTGTTACATGGAGTAAACAACCTAAAATGATGAAAAAAACATATATAATACAAGCAAAACGTATAAATTGACAGGTATGCGAGCTCCGTCACGGACACAAATCGTTACCGCTACTGCCTCCATGCTAAGTGCTCGTAATAAACTCACGTTTGATTTCGTTAATATCATCTGATCTATCTTATTGTATTTTAAGTTTAATTACTGTTTGAATGTGTTCATAGTGATCAAGAAGGTGTGTTTCGTAGCTTTTAGTGGTTTAATTGGATACTTTTAGAAGGACTGTTATGTTTCAATTAGGTTTCAATTATTTAATATCGCTAAAAATTTGCTTGTTACCAGGGTTGGGTAGGGTTTACTTTAACTTAATTACTTTCAATTACTTTTGGATTACTCCAATACCAAATATGCTAATAAAAGACAAAAGAAACTAAACATGAATAAAATCACTAAATTTTGTGCAGGCTTGGGGAGTAACGGAATACATGGAACGGCAAAAATGATTTTGGCAAGCTGTTTGGATTTATTTTCATTTTGTTTCTCTCGCATTTTATTTTTGTTTTGCCGGAGATCAAAGAGATCAAAGCCAGGAGAGAAAGCTTACCACGTGTTGTGAGTCATCATTTTATTCATATTTAGTTTATTTTGTCTTTTATTAGCATATTTGGTATTGGAGTAATCAAAAAGTAATTGAAAGTAATCAAGTTAAAGTAACCCTACCCAACCCTGCTTGTTACACAAGTAATTTGAGCTACAAGCACTATACAAAGTAAGCCCGTATGAAGAAGTACCAATGTAATCAGTGGCTGGCTGATGAAAACTTGGCATTTTTTTCCGAGGTGACTCATCAGTTCATAATCACATTTCTTGATGTGCACTTTAGGGACACACACCCGTTTCTCACCTGCGCCCCCACCCACCATCCACACCGTTCATTAAACTGCATCTTACAGTAGGACCTCACCATTTTGCGACTGCCACCACGTTTTGAGGCGGTCAGGGCCGAACGTTGTGACCACGTTTTCGATGGTGTGGCTCAGAGGGTTGACGTCTTTGTCATACGGGTCCCTGGAGTCGCACTGAAAGCAGTTGGTCTCCTCCTGATGGAGAAAAAAAAACTGTCAGAGCCAGAAAGGCAACACATTATACAAAAATTCCATGCTTTATGATAGCCTCGGGCAGCACGGCGGCGCAGTGGTTAGCGCGTGTGCGGCACAGTTCTCAGGTCATGGAAACCTCCTGCGTGGGTTCGATTCCAGCTACCGGCCTTCCTGTGCGGAGTTTGTATGTCCCCGTGCTTGCGTGGGTTTCCTCCGGGCACTCCGGTTTCCTCCCACATTCCAAAGAACTGGGCTAGTGTTGGGGGACTTGTGCCCTCCAATAGTGGCTGAAATCCGGGCCGGTGTTTGGGGAATTGTGCGCGTATTATCGGGCCGGTGTTTGGGGATTTGTGCGCGTATTATCGGGCCGGTGTTTGGGGAATTTTGCGCGTATTATCGGGCCGGTGTTTGGGGATTTTTGCATTTCAGGTGAATTGGCCGGGCCAAATTGTCCCTAGGTGTGAATGGGCGAGTTGTCTGTCCCTGTGTGCCCTGCAATTGGCTGGCAACCAATTCAGAGTGTCCCCTGCCCACTACCCGATGATTGCTCCAGCACCCCTGCGACCCTACTGAGGATAAGATACCAACAGCATAGTTTCAAAGGACTCTTCTCACCCCGACCAACACCTCTGTGACCTGTTGGCCTTTAGTAGCTGCTACAGGTCCCTTAAAACAAAAAAGTGAGTTTATAGGTCATTAAAATTAAAAACTGTGATTTTTAAAATAAATCAAAACAAAATGCACCCTCTTATTTAGAGAACAGTCGAGGATATACTCTCAGCTTTAGTAGGCCAAGGCTGGTAGTTTGATCTGGTGTCGTTTAATATTATTGCCCCTGAACTGCTAACACTTTTATTTTGTATTATCTTTATTCATTTCAAACCAGTATGGCAATTAAGGCAAAAAGTATTTTATTTCATAACTCCCATTTGAGTTTGTATAGCATGGTGAGTTGGTGCAGGTGTAAAACTGCATTTATTCTTTTAAAAAAAATCCAGTTATCACATTCAATACCAAACATGCAAACCATAATTTACCCATTGTTTTTGAATAAATGTGTTATGCTTAGAAAGATCACTTGTGTTTTATGATTATAATACGTAGGACAGGCTACTAAGGTAGGTTAAGTGATAAAGCTTAATACATAAAAACTACATAAAAAGCTTTTTGCGGGTGGTTTTGCTCCACATTAACCGGGTCTAAAAAATAATAATATTTTTTTTTTTTTTTTTTTTGAAGGGGCGTCGCTACTTCGCAGATTTTCACTTTTTGCGGGTGGTTTTGCTCACCATTAACCGGGTCTAAAAAATAATAATTAAAAATGTTTTTTTTTTTGAAGAGGCGTCGCTACTTCGCAGATTTTCACTTATCGCGGGTGGTTTTGGTCCCCATTAACCGCGATAACCGAGGTCTTACTGTAGTCTACAGTGCTGCTTTATTCAGCCTATAAAAAAGTTGAACAGATATCTATAATACATCGAGATGAAATGTGTACGCCCTATGATTAAGCTGCTGCTGATTGGTCCTTGTTGTTGCTGAGGCAGACGGGTCCCAGTATATTTCCAGGGTAGGCTGCGTGTGTGAAAAACCAGACAGGAGCAAAAGCTACAATGGAATGGTTCACCAAAAACCATATCAAGGTGTTAGAATGGCCAAGTTAAAATCCAGACCTGAATCCAATTGACAATCTGTGGAAAGAACTGAAAAATGCTGTTCACAAAAGCTTTCCATTCAACCTCATTGAGCTCGATCTGTTTTGCAAGGAGGAATGGGCGAAAAAATATCAGTTGCTTGATGTGCAAAACTGATAGAAACATATCCCAAGCGACTTGCAGCTGTAGTCGCAGCAAAAGGTGGCGCTACAAAGTATTAACTCAGCGGGGCTGAATAATTTTGCACACCCACTTTTTCGTTTTATATTTGTTAAAAAAGTTTAAAATATCCAAAAAAGTATGTTCCACTTCATGATTGTGTCCCACTTATTGTTGATTCTTCACAAGAAATTGTATTCTTTATGCTTGAAGTCTGAAATGTGGCAAAAAGTTAAAGGGGGCCACATAGTTTCGCAAGCCACTGTAACTTCACTGTTTTTTTCCATCTATCGAATCCATTTGAATCCAATACACGAGGAAGAATAATCATGTAGACCAGGGGTTGCCAACATTTTTCAACACGAGAGCTACTTTTTTGAAGGGCTAAAATAGCAACCTATGTTATTACTATGTTGTTACAATGGTAATAATATGTTATTACCAAGATGTAATTATTAGAAGTAAGATAAAAATAAGCACAGTCAACCACTAGAAATCCAATTTTCTATAAAATCACCCATCAGAACAAGTCTGTGGGCTACTCAATTGCTCTCGGGGACTACCTGGTGCACCAAATTTGACACCCCTGATGTGAACCTATCCAATTGTTATCATTTGCATTTATAAATTAATAGAATGAACTCGCAGAGATCTACATGTACATGTATACTTCATCTCATATTTGTTTATAAATTGATTGTTTCTCATCAAAATGGTTTTAAAACACTCAGGTCACCATTTTCTAGAATTAAATTTTATAAGACTAATTGAAAGAATTCAGAATGCAAATGGGCTAGCTTAGTAGGTATTTTTCTTGTTTGGGATTTGAGAAATATCTTAATAAATAAAATCCATCTTCTGCAACGCTTATCCTTACTCGAGTCGTGGGGGTGCTGAGGCTGGAGCTCACTTTGTGCAGTGAGCAGGGAACACCCTGAACTGGTTGCCAGTCAGTCGCAAGGCAATAAATGAAATACTTGGTAAATAATAGCAAGTACCATACGCAGTACACATTAATGCTTGATGGGAAAAAAAAAATGTATGGGCGGGGAGTTACACTCAAAGACACTGGGGACGAGAGTGACACCATACCAAACCCAAAAAGTGTATTAGTAAAACTTTATTTACCAGTACATATAATAGCATTATTTTTTTTAACCATTTTTGTTTGACGGGCCAGATTTAGACACCTGATGGGCCGCATGATGACTGCAGGCCCTTACTCTATCTCTAACACACAGCCGCCCACCTTTTCAGAGCTGAGAGTTACTTTGTGTTACTAATTGGCGCAAAGGGCTACCATTCTGATATACTTTTATAAAATATCAATTTGGTTCTTACAATGTGATTACCATGTAGTAATTATCCAGATCTATCTGATCTATCCATTTATATCTAGATCTCATCTCTCCATTAAACTGATTTAAAAATCCTGATTTGAGAGCGTCTGTGTCCGTGTGTGTGTGTTTGTATGTGACTTATAAGCTCCACAACAGCAGAGCGGATTTTAGTGAAAATTGACACAGTTGTTCTTCAGGCCTCCGTGAGTGTCTTTATCTAGGTTTCGTGCCAAAGCTCCCTTAATAAAAACCAGCAAAATTGATAAACATATGATTTCTGTGTCACTCCGTGGCGACCACAGACCACTCCAAGCAGCTGAATCCAATCTTTTATCAAAGTCAAAGCCTTGATTTATGCAACTGTTACTTATGCAAATGGTCGCAACGCCCGGTCGTTCTGTCTGTTTAAAGTTAAGTCAACCACGAAAACATGAAAGAATGAAAAACTTTATTTCGAACATTAAAATAAAAACAGGACAAAAACAATAAGTCAACAACAAAATAATGTCACATAACATGTTCGAAAAGGGGTAGTCAGAAGCAGATGCTTATTTTCCCTACCCCTTTATCTTCCCTATTAAATACATTTTACAAATCCTCTTCTCCTGTGTCTAATATAACAAAATCTCATGGATATACTTATTACATAGGTAAGATATCAATAACTATAATAATTACAATAATCACATAGTTTATACTCTAATCTTCATAATACCCATCATGTCAGTTAGAAATCAATTTTTTTTTTTTAAATTGCAATGACCCATCACTAGTGAGCTTTTTTCAGAACCTCACTCAGGTGTTCTTAGGGGGACTACATGGTGGCGCGTTCAATACATCCTGTGGAGGGAACTCAGTTCAGCCACTTGATGGCCTCTAGATGGTGTCAAAATACTACCCTTTTCAAGATTAAGCTCCTCAATTCACTTCGAATAAGTTTTCTTGGCAACAGATAGAGCCAAAGTAAAAACTTCCGTTCTGCCTTTCACAGGTATAGACAAAAGATATTTTTATTTTTAGTAAACATTAAATTCCTAACAACCAAGTAAGGAAAACTGGATTATTAGGATGTGACATCAGGTCTGCATCTGGTACCTAATCCACAATTACCATCCAACACAGCTGCAACGCATCGAGGCCACCTAGCGTAAACATAGTAAAGGAACGTTTACGACCTCATGTCCGCCTCTTCTGCGTTTCTGCTCAAATATTCCATGCACGAGGCCTCACTTCTACGTTTATGGTAGAAGAGTTACAAGAGTTTCACAGTAACCCTTTCCTCCTCCACACGTTTATTGCGCATACTTGAGGATTGTGCTCATCCTAGTGTACAAAGACGCCTCACAGTGAGTGTCTGTGTGTGAAATTCAATAAGGACGCCTTTGATGGCAAGCAAAAAGTCACCACTGGCACTTAGACGGATACACTCCTACAAGTGTGATGTCGCATAGAGCTTTATATTGTAAATAGAGAATGTCTGCACTCCCACACATCCCTACAACAAGCAGACACTGACCTCATGCGCCCGCAGAGGTTATGTGATTGAACCAAAACTTACAAAATATGTAACTAATACATCCATCCATTATCTGCACCGCTTATCCACAGTAGGGTCGCGGGGGTGCTGGAGCCCATCCCTGCTATCTTTGGGCAGTGGACAGGGGACACCCTGAACTGGTTGCCAGCCAGTCGCAGGGCACACAGGGACAGACAGTTCGCTCGCCCATTCACACCTATGGACAATTTGGACTGGCCAAATAACTTAACACGCATATTTTTGGAATGTGGGAGGAAACCGGAGTTCCCAGAGGAAACCCAGGCAAGCAGGGGAAGAACATGCAAACTCCACACAGGAGGTTCGATCTCATGACCTCAGAACTGTGCCGCAAGCGCGCTAACCACTGCGTCGCCGTGCTGCTCATATTTAGTACATTTTGTGAATTATTCTTACATATGTAGAGACCATTAAATGTATAAATTTACAACATCCTCGCATGAAAAACTCCCAAATTAAAAGAAAAGTTGCACACTGTGTAGACATTGCATATAAACTGGGGGGTTATTTACATGCATGTGCCTGTAGTATGACTAGATAAGTGTCCATTTGAACTAATTTAATGAAATCAAACATCTTAAAGGGACAACGTGTAATATTTGAACACTAGATGACGCTGTATTGTGCAGTGCAACTGAAAACAAGTGCTACAAAATTTCAAGAAATGAAATGATCTGCATTTATATAGCGCTTTTCAAGTCAATGACTTCCCAAAGCGCTTTACAATGTGCTCAACATTTCCCAATAGCGGCCTTGCAGCCATGTAAGGCGCTAACCTGCTTATTGGGGATATCAGGGGTTCAGTGTCTTACCCAAGGACACTTTGACATGTAGCAAACGACTGAGACTCAAGTAACTAAACTGTACTATTTTCCCTGTCATGTCTTGCCCAGTCTTTCACAAGGATTTTGTTTTTTTGGGGTATCTTCTGATGCAAAATGGCGGATAAACATATCAGCTCTTTCTGGATGAGCCTCATGTTATGTAAAATAAAGGCAAATTTCTTGACCTACCAGTATTTATTGTCAAGACCAGAACCGAAACAGGACCCACTTGCGTTGCGTTTCTCACAAGTTTTATTGGAAGAAAGTTAAAGGGTTGCGCCCACTTTCCGGTGATTGCTGGACGCGGGAAGCAGGTCGCTCTGAAACCTGGATTGTGCTCCAAACACGGAAGTCAATCTTCTGTGGCGAGCGATGGCGGTGTCGGGGACGGAAAAACAGGTTAGTAGCCGGGACAGGAGAGCAAAAACGTGGTTGGGGTTGTAAGCGAGTCGTAAGCGAGAATAGGAGAGAAGACGTGTTTGGGGACAAAAAGAGGTCGAAAGCTGGGACGGGTGAGTAGACGTGGCCAGGATCAAAAACGGTTCGAAGCCGGGGGACAGACGGGAGCAAAAAACGGGACAGGTGGGAGTCAGGGTCGAAAAAGGCTTGCCTAGTGTTCACTGAGGTTCGCGGACGGACTGACAAAAGGGGACAGATAGGTTCAAATACTGACAGGGAGCCAATCAGAACCCGCGGTGGTTGGCGGCAAATGAGCGGGCACAGCTGATTGTCATCAGTAATTATGACATCTATAAAACAATGCATGTTTATTTCATGTTCATTTATTTTTGCATATTATTCAAATCAGTTTGTTTTTTTTTACCACTAGAGCGAGCTAACTAATGAACAATTATAGCCCGAGAAATGTGACAATAATGTGATCAAGCCTTTTTATGAAACAAAATCATTTTTTTTAATAATACCTTATACAAAAAAATCTGTAACAATACTGTATACCTAAATTAAGAATGTCTTTTTTGGGGGCCACAACAATATCAATTTTGCTTTTATCTGACGTCTCCACTGGAGGCAGTAAATCACATAACCTGATTTAGTGTATAATGTTGTGTATGTAAATGAATCCTATAATCCAGAAGTGTCCAAATAATTTCCTTGGGGGCTCAAATACAGAAAAGATTAAGAATAAAGGACTCACTTATATTTATTTAAACTATAATTGTTTTATCTATGCTTTTCAATCCTAAAAAAAGGAAATCTGTTTTTATAATGTTTGTTCAGAATTTTATGAAAATGATCAACGAAAAATGGTCGGTGGGCATGGTTAAGAGCAAGGGTAGGGAATCTTTTTGACCCAAAGAGCCATAAAAGCAAGAATATTTCGATTTCTTTATTGAGAGAGCCACAACACATATTTTAAGACAATTTCAACAGAACCCACTCTCCAAACCAAAGCTATTTTAGTGCATTGTATTTCACTGTGTGAAGTTTGATGATTTGATAACATTTATGAAATAATAATAATGCCAGAGCCTGTGTCCCGTATCAACAAGTATTCCTTTTTAAACTTTTCTCCCTGCCACGGTTACTTAAGATTGTTGAGGCTCATTTTTTTCGTAAACAATGGTTCCAAAACCAGGTGCAAGCAGAGTTATTTTGTAAAAATGTCACAAAAGTCTGCAAAAGTTTTTAGATCTCTTTCCCTTCCGCGCCATGAGCGCGTGCAGGATAGAGGGGAGCGTGCTGTGTGTGTGTAGAGATCCACCCGCCCATTCAGCTCACACAATCAAATTGCTCCTGTAGCTTGGCTGGAATTTTGAGGCGTCTACAGTTTTTTTTTGTGGGTTTTCATCATAAGGTGTGTCAACAGTGAACACACTTTGTTTAATGTGCTTCCATATAAAGGATTAGCAACGCACAGCTAAACGGGTTCTATTTAGTGACACTCTGACTGTAAACTGTAGTTGAGTCTGTGCCCTATATATACAGGACCGAACCGTCACATGATAGTTGCTCCGGCTTAGCATGCGCCAGAAACCCAATTGGCTCAATTCAGAAAAGGCATTCCACAGTGAAAAGTTGCCTGTGTCAAGACCACAACGGAGACAGGACCCACTTGTGTTGCGTTTCTCATGGGTTTTATTGGATGAAAGAGAGGGTTGCGACCACGATCCGATGATTGCTGGACGCGGGAAGCAGGTCGCTCTGAATGCAGAAGTGGATCTTCCGTGGCGAGCAAGGGCGTGTCGGAAACGGAAAAACAGGTCAGCAGCCAGGACAGGAGAGCAAAAACGTGGTCAGGAGCAAGTCGTAAGCCAGGCAAGGAGAGTAGACGTGGTCGGGGACAAAAAGAGGTCGAAAGCCGGGGAACAGACAGGAGCAAAAAACAGGTAAGAGTCAGAGTCGAAAAAGGCTTGCCTAGTGTTAACTAAGGTTCGCAGACAGACTGACAAAAGGGGACAGATAGGAGAGGGTAGAAATAGGGACAGGGAGCAAATCAGAGTCCGAGGCAGTTGGCGCCAAAGGAGCGGGCACAGGTGATTCACATCGGTAGTCATGACAGCCTGTGTTGAATTTTATACCACAGCCATTGGTTCCTGACCACTAGTTTAGAGAAAACTTTTTTTAAAGTAGGCCTATTTATTATGCTTAAACATGCACATTTGTTTGTTTTTGTTTGTATTTCACTGAGCTGCTTAATTAGTTATTATTTATTTTACTGATCCAACACAGAAAACAGAAAGTCTGGATCCAGCCCCAGAGCCAAACTGAGTTTGACACCCCTGGGTTACTCTGTTTTAGAAAAGGCACCAGCCACCTACTTTTTGCAACAACATCTCCAGGAAGTGCTAAATCATAAATCACCCACCTACAAGAATTCTAGTCATAGTTTTATGAGGTTGCAATGTTCGGACACTGTAACCAACAGTAAAGATGATGCATTTGCTCAATATATCTCCTTTTACATCAGTATCTCCCTACCTCTAGGTGTCCCACAATGCAGAAGGTTTCAGCCCCACGCAGGCCGCAGGTGGAGGATGCACTGAGCTTGTGGGACCGTCCGATCAGAAGGTCTCCTGTGGCCGGGTAACAGCTGCCTTCTGTGCAAACATCTGCCAACTCGGGGACCTGCAACCAGGCGGGACTCCATAGAACCGCTGAGAGCAAAAAAGAGGACCACATGATTATCTGAATTTTCGCTCCACTGCAGGGGTCGAAAACGTATGGTCATGGGCCAGATAGGGATCTTTTCATGTACATCTGGCTTGGAGATAAAACGAGGGCCATGGTTATCCTCTCTGAGACTTTTAGTGTATGGGAAGCGACACAGCAAATATTTTGTCCAGTCGAAAATATTTAGAGCAAAGTTTCAACTACAGTTTACACCAGTAGTGGGCCACGAGGGCCTGCAAGGCCTTTTCTGCTGGCCGTAAAATTAGCTGAATCATGTGATGTAAATTATATTTTGTCCATTAATACTTTTTAAACAATTCCAAATTGGCTGTCAGCTTTTTTTGCATTGCTTCTCCCTGATTGGGCTTTCCGCCTTGGTTGTTCCTGGGCTCAGAAATCTACCCGGAGGCCTTCATAAAAAATCTTAAAGGTTGTGTCTCATAATTTCAGTCTTTAAGAAAGCAGTTGGTTTAGCCAATCAGATTCGGAGAGTGCGTTGGGAAATGTGACCAGTTTCACAAACTATGATTGGGTAGGGGGGCAGTAATCCACCAAAACAATTGCAACAACAGCCAATAAACTTTAAGAGAAGATCTGCACAAGGAATTAAAGTGTATCGTGTTAATTAAATAGTAAATAGCGGACTCAGAAGCGAGCAAGCCTTTCACAAGCGGGAAAAGGTTTTGTCGGCCACTCTCAGCCTAGAAGTAAGATCTAAAGCCTGAGCCTGAGCCCAAGCTTGACCTGACCCATCAGTATGTTTTGGTCAGCCAAGCTTCTCTCTTGCTGCTTTTTAAAAATTATCCACCCATTATTGTTCATTGTCTCTGTTTACACCGTCTTGTTTGATTTAGATTTTGTCACAAAAGGCAGGCTAATGTGTTGCGTGTACTCGCTTTTGGGGGCCTCATTGCGTCCCCGCACTCTGTCAATGTCCCCGTTGCCAGGTACTTGCCTCCCTGAGCTGGCACTGTCAGACCCCCAAAAAGAAATCCGTGGCAGGGGCCAGATTGGCCAAAATCACTTCTCGCCCACCCGAGCCCTCATGGATATAGTGGGAAAGTTCACTTCCAAGAGCCAGTTTGTTCACCGATGACACGTCACAACCCCTCCCTTTTGGCTTTACGCCTCTTAGGAATCATTTATATAAAAGCTCATTAAACAATCTATGATCACTGTTGACATGCTTTAGAATGTAAACCCACAAAAAAAAACTGTAAACCCGAAACCCGAAAGCACCCAGGGCAATTCTATCGGTAAGCTATACGGGTGGGCAGATCCACACCTACATAGAGCACACCCTTACGTACATCTGGATCCTTCTTGTTTGCAGTATTTTGTCACATATTTACAAAAAAAAAAACTCTGCTCACACCTTGTTACTATTATTTACAACAAAATCGATGGTCATAATGTGCCTCAACAATCTTAAGTAGCTGCATTAGAGAGAAACATTTTAAGTGATATTTTTGTTGATATGGGACTTAGGCACTGGCTTTATCATTTTATAAATTTTATCAAATCATAAAACATCACACAGTGGAACAAGCCTTTCCTGAGAGTGAGTTTGTTGGTTTTGTTAAATTCTATCATAAAATATACGTTGTGTCCTACAAAAAAAATAAACATGTTTACCTTTCATGGCTTTTTCAGTCAAAGAGGCCCCCTAACCCTGCTCTAGGTCATGCACAGAAAGTACCACATCACACACATTACATATGGGAATTAAATTTAAGCTCTTGAACATCCCGGCTACTGTCAGGACAAGGAAAGTAAGTAATATCTGGCATGTGGCTTCCATTAACCGCCGTGTTGTTGTTTCCTTTTTTGGGAGTGATGACCAAAACATGACATTCCCTCATACAGTTGACATAATTCATATTTTCCTCATAATACTCACCAAAAGTGGTCCAAAAGTGGATGAGCAACGTCATGTCAGGGTTCTGACAACCAGTCCGGGGTCTTGATGGCTCCTGTATGTGTGCGGCTCTCTTTCTGGAAGTTTGTGTGTGTGAGTAGTGAAGAAATTCTGAGGCGTGGGAGTTTTCCTTAGAGAAGTTGGCATCCCTCCTCCAACTGCTCCTCCCAGATATCAGCGGCGCGCCACCTGCCGGTGGAAATGGGTTAAACGTGGGAGAAAATACCAGTTGTGTTCAATTGCAACGTTGGTTGGTTGGATCCAATAACCCAGTGACTTTCAACCTTTTTTGAGCCAGGGCACGATTATTACATTAGAAAAATTTTGCGGCACACCACTAACAAAAAATGTTATAAAAAGACACTGAACAGTATGTTTAATTACAATAATATTTGTAATACCCCCGGTTTTTACAGCACGGACCCTTGACAATGACATAATGTTTGCAGAAAATGATTCTTAAACATTTTATAAAATTTTAAATTTCAAAAAGTGACATTGGATATTGCACGGCGGCGCAGTGGTTAGCGTGTGTGCGGCACAGTTCTGAGGTCATGGGAACCTCCTGCGTGGGTTCAAATCCAGCTACCGGTGTGCGGAGTTAGTATGTTCAGCCCGTGCTTGCGTGCGTTTCCTCCGGGCACTCCGGTTTCCTCCCACATTCCAAAGACATGCATTTCAGGTGAAATGGCCGGTCCAAATTGTCCCTAGGTGTGAATGAGCGAGTGGGTTGTCTGTCCCTGTGTGCCCTGCGATTGGCTGGCAACCAATTCAGGGTGTCCCCTGCCCACTGCCCGATGATAGCCCCAGCACCCCCGCGACCCTACTGATGATAAGCGGTGCAGCTAATGAGATGAGATGAGATGAGACATTGGATAATTTCTTACGGCACACCTGACGATCTCTCACGGCACACTAGTGTGTCGCGGCACAGTGGTTGAAAATCACTGCCTTAACCACTGGGGTCGCAAGGGCACCATTACCTGTGGTGTGTCCTGTGCTAGTCCTGCCTGGTGGCGCCCATACCTCTCCAAACTGGTATGTTTCCACCCGGTCTCGAACCGGGGACTTTTTGGTAAAAAAAAAAAGAAGAACGATTGTACATGAATGCAATTCGCATCCCTTCACTTTAGTGGGAGTGTAAATTATACCTATGGGTATTCCCAAACATATATTTTGTCAATTAGGTACAGACAAGTATTGTTCTTCCAAACAATGATGCAAATATGTTGCAAAATCCTCGACGCTCCGGGGGACTTGAGACATGTCCTTGCACTCATGTAGGTTTTAGATCTGGGACTGGTCTAATAATAGTCTGTAGTCTGTAATAATCTGTGGTCTGCGCAGCCCTTTGAGACTCCTCGTAATTAAGGGCGTTACAAACATGACATGGCCTAACAGATTGACCCATTGTTTAGCATATATTTTAAGACACAATTCATCAAAAACACCAAACCCGCTATCCAGACAAAAGCTAATACATCAGGACATCTTATATCGCTGTGTGACATTTGATGATTTGATAGAATCTATTAAAAAATAATCATGCCATAGCCTTTGTCTCATATAAACAGGGATCCCTTAACCACCCATGTTGTAGGAGCACCACTTCCTGCGGTGTGTCTCGGTCAAATACAGCCTGTTGGAGACCATCCCTCTCCAGGTTGTTTTCTTTTTTTTTTTCTAGGGTGAGTATCACAGTATCAGGGCAGTATAAATCGATACCGATCCCATGCCGATAATTTTTGCTTGAAAATTTCATGATCACTGAATAATTGAATCCTTGCACCCTTAGGTCAGTGTATTATTTCGATAAAACAATTGTCTATTTTTTGTTAAATAACTACAATACCAACTTTATCAGTACAGAAATCAAAGTATTTCAGCTACGACAACAACTTTTTCGGAACAAAAGTCGAGAGAATCAAACCAAAAATGCAGCAATGTAATAAAAATACAAAAACAGTTTAACAATGTCAAGTCAAGTCATGTTTATTTATATAGCCCTTAATCGCAGAGTCTCAAAGGGCTGCACAGAGCACAGATTACTGCAAACCACAGACTATTATTACACCATTCCTTGATCTAAAACTTATATGAGGGTAGGAAAAACTCAAAAACTTCAACATGAGGAAAATGAAGAAACCTTGAGAATAGAACGCACATGAAGTATTCCCCCTTCCCGGATGACAAGGCTGCAATGGATGTTGCAATAACAAATAATACACAGATATTGTCAACTTAAAATATAGGTTGTTCATATGCTATGGAATAGAAGTGTGTTTTAAGCTTAGATTTAAACATTTCCACTGAGGTTGCAGATTGAATCTCAGGGGGAAGAGCATTCCACAGCACTTGGGCCCTAATGGAGAATGCTCTCAAACCTGCGACTCTTGGGATCACTAGTAGACCAACAATTTCAGAGCGAAGGTTCCAGACCGGAACATAGGGGGAGATTAAATCTGAAAGATATGAGGGAGCAAGTTCATGCATGATTTTGTATAATACCAATGGCGTCAAGACAATTAAAATACTGTGTTTTCCTGATCATAAAGTGCATCCAAAACCCCTAAATATGCTTGCAATTTAAAAGTGTGCTTTATAACGTGGTACACCTTTATAGAGCTGGAAATATGGTAAACACATTCAGAGATGTATAATCATAATGAATGCCTCTAAATACCTTAACAGTTTATGAATGAATCAATTCATTTTAGTTGGGAAACCAGATTTTCTAATTTTTATGTTCTATAAAATAGGTTTTATTTAGATTCTGTTTTAAGATCATGCCCCTTATAGTTCCTTGCGCCTTATACATAACAAAAATCTTTCACATGGGGGTATTTTCTAAAGTGCGTCTTATAATCAGGTGTGGCTGATTTGGTACGTTTCATTGCACAATATTTGGAAATTAAAATCATTATACCAGTAATAGTTATGATTGGAAAACAGTATTGATTTTAAGATAATGGTATTGTGCCCTGCGATTGGCTGGCAACCAGTTCAGGGTGTCCCCTGCCCACTGCCCGGAGATGGCTGGGATGGGCTCCAGCCCCCCCGCGACCCTAATAAGGATAAGTGGTACAGCTAATGAGATGAGATGAGATGAGATGAGATAATGGTATTGATCTGATCCAAGTACTCACTCGGTATCGATAACACCAATATTTTGGTTGATCATTTACTGCGTTATTCCGCTACTTATTAAATGCAAACAAGAATTTGTATCTTCTGGGGAGATTACCCCTTGGGAGGCCCCTTCTCAAGGTTTCTTATTCTCCTCATGTTGAGGTTTTTGAGTTTTTGGTTTAAGATCAGGGGATGGTGTAACCTTAACATGTACAGTCTTTGAGAAATTTTGTGATTAAGGGCTATGTACAAATAAATGTGACTTGACTTGACTTCTGGTTGCTTACTACTACTGCAACTTTCTTGTTCTCACATGTAACCCTTGACCTGGTGGGCATGTTTACCCACAAAATACTACTAAATGTAGTAATTGTGGCACCGTCTTACGCACTGAGTATAAGGGCATTGAAATTCTTCGAATATAAATATTCTCCCTACCATATACTTACTGACATCCAGGCTGAAAGTATAACGACAAAATAAAATTAAATCAGGGAGTCAGCTTGTAAATGCATAATTCGTTGAGTGTCACTGGCAGGTGATAGTAAGCAGTGTGTAGAGAGAGGGCGTGGCTTATATAAGAACAACAAGCAAACAGGAATTCGATGAGTCAAATATGAGGCCAGAGTTTATGATAAAAGTGTGCTTAATGTTGGTTTCTGTATTTGTAAAGTTATTTTTGCAACACACCATTCCAGAGAAAAAGAAAACATCTTGGACAATACCAATAAATGGAGAGGGATATCTTTAGGTGGTTTTACGACCAGAAACAAAATGGATATGGAGTATCTCGGCTAAGGCTAAATGTTCATTTGCAAGCTCTCAAGATTGCAAAAGCTAACAAATAAGAAGCGTTTTGTGCTTCAAAAGGTTGGTGTACACATTTTCTTCTATTTATTTTATTATGTAGCTGTTTAAAAGCAGTTTCGCGGTGTAACTTCTATGCGAGTGTGTCTGGTAATTTGTGACTAGATGGTTTATTTCAAAGCAACGCGCTTCTTTTTGCTGTCAGTAATCAGGGGAATTACTTTTACTTTTTAAATGAAGAAACTACTAAAAGTAGCTAATTACTACTGTGTAGTTGCGCGCTCAAGACTGGGTATGAACCATACAACGTGCAAATCTGTTATACTATATACATTGATGTAGTAATGTCTTCGATTTGCATGTTTCAATATATTTTAAACTTTCAGCATTTGGTTTTGTTACAATTATTTTTATTTAGTACCGTATTGTTTATAGTGAGGGAATGCGGAACTATGATCCTAAGTACTGGGTTTCCGGTCGCAAGGGACATTGATCACTGACGGACCGGGAAAGAGCGTAAGGTTACATCGGTAAGTTAAAACTTTAGACCGCATATTTGTATCTTGTATCGTGTCAAACAAAGACTTTCGTATCATAGAAAAATCGTTTGCTGTCATGTAAAATTCAGAGAATAGCTTTTGAAAAAGACAAGTACAGAAATTTACGTTATCTGTTAAGTCAATGGCGGGAGACCGGGAGGAGAACGTGCCGCACATGTCATGGGGCTGAAAATGCAATGTGCAATAAACTATTTAAACGTGACATGATTTAACTAGAGAAAGGTACTTCTTTGTTAGAATATGATTTTTCTTGTTACTTTTGCCTTTGTAGATCATCACAGTGTTCGTTTGATTAAGTGAAACATCGCCATCATGTTGAGAAGAGCTTCTGCACAGGTGAGACAGGACATAAAGATGCTAACTCGGCAAGGGGAAGGATTCACATCTTATAAATAAAGTACTAAAGACTGTTGTACCACAGGAAAAAAATGCTCTATGCTGTTGGAAGATTGCTTGTTCTGTTTGCGTGGTGTCAAAAGTGTACTGATAAGTTTGCAACTCAGAATGTAGAAACTACTCTAAAAGTATGAGTACCTGTATTTCATGAATGTCAAATCAATAGCTTTTACGTAGATCCAATTGTTTATGTTCTGGTTTCTTTTTATCTTTTCAATATTGTTGCAACAAACATCAAATCACCAAACGAAAAAACAATCACATGCAAAGAAAAAAGCTTATAAGAGAGCTGTCCCCAAATAACTTTGGAATCTTCTTCTATCAATCTTGTAAACGAATTATCATATCTTACTCCATTATAACGATCATTTGTTTGTCCATATAGAAATGATCTCTATGTTTGAGTCACAATATATATTCTACAGTTTCTGCTCCTGTTTGTTTTTAATATTTTGCCTTTGATTGGCAGCACCATCAAACGTCGTCGGTTTTCTCCGTTTTGATTTTATTAAATCCATGTTGCCGGCTTTACTTGTTTGGGACATTTTCCAGTTTTAATGGACATGTACGTTTTTGGAAAGAAGAAAAAAAGATTTAAATTGCAGCCGCAAAGAAAGAAAAAGAACAAACAAATACAATTTGTAGTTGTATATTAATCAAATTTTATGTACCTTTTTTCTAGGTGTACAAGCAGCTGGTAAGAAACAGCACCACCGACTACAGCATCGAAAGATGTAAGCAGATGTCAACATTTCAATTTATCATAAATTCATTTTTGTCTAAAATCACCTTGAGCTCACTTGAGCCCACTGTTTTTTTGTATCCCTGCCAGCAATAAACCGTGTCCAGCTGCTAGGTCGAGTGGGCCAGGAGCCTGTGATGAGGCAGGTGGAGGGCCGAAACCCTGTCACCATTTTCTCCCTGGCTACCAACGAAACCTGGCGATCTGGGGATAGCGAGACCACCCCGTCGGGTAACTAATGCAACAACTTGACTGGAAACGTGACTAAGGGCTTCCCAGATGTAACTTGTTTGTTAGAGCGTTGCAAGTCTCGTGTCACCCCTCTGGAGGGCGCTGGTACTTAAATTGTAAAAATGCATATCAGCTTTTCAATCCAAACAACCTTATGGATCAACTTTTGCACATTGTTTATGCAAAATTTATGATGTAATGCTATGGAAATTTCTATGTTATTTTATTTTACTTTATTTATTTTGGTATAGTTTCTGTGCCATCATCTCAGAAATCTTTGTGACCACGCTTCCTATTTAACTTCAACACCATGTCAATAAATATCAACCATTGTACCATGAGACGTTGGCTAGTGTGCTGCAGGAATTTGCCCAATTTTATCTTTGCAAAAAAAAAAAACATACTCTTTTCTCAATATCTTTTCTTTCTCGCATTGATCAGCCGAATGACTAACATTCATCCATATCAGTGGGTTGTCAGCAGT
The DNA here is from genome assembly GCF_059441175.1 of Urocampus carinirostris. NCBI lineage: Eukaryota > Metazoa > Chordata > Actinopteri > Syngnathiformes > Syngnathidae > Urocampus > Urocampus carinirostris. The sequence continues at coordinate 21,528,068 of NC_142359.1, forward strand.
TCATATATATATATATATATATATATATATATATATATATATATCTCCAGCCATCATCGGCACCGCTTATCCTCAGTAGGGTCGTGGGAACTGCTGCTCTACAATATCACATGTGAAAATGTCAAAGTTATGATTTGCATTAACAAGTTATTGTCATCTTCTCCCTGTGTTCTTTATTTGACATACAGTTTTATATTTGATAAAATTGGCCTTAATATATTATAGGCCTCCAGTAAAAGAAAATATTATTAAAATGTACGGTAATATATCTGCTGAAAATAATCAATGCCGTTACATTTCTATGCTGCCTTGTTTGTACTCAACAGGTGATATTAGCCAAAAGACAACATGGCATCGCGTGTCGGTCTTCAAACCTGGTTTAAGGGATGTGGCCTACCAGTACATCAAAAAAGGGTATGAATTATTTTTTTAAATAACAAATGATCAGAAATCAATTGCCATAGCGATGACATGCACCACAAATTTGCAGGGCTAGGATTATAGTAGACGGGAAGCTGGATTATGGCGAGTACGTGGACAAAAACCAAGTGAGACGGCAGGCGACAACCATCATAGCAGGTCTGCAAAATGAGAGCGTACATGAAACATTCTTCTCTACGTACTAAAAGCATTTCCTGTTTTTATAGACAGCATCATATTTCTCAGCGATAATCGAACATAAAGACCTTGGCCTTCAACATTCCCCCCCCCCCCCCCCCCCCCCAACTATATTTTTGACTTTGTACCAAAAGACCTGGACCCCAGAGATGTTGTCGCTTATCGTATGAGACAACTTGAAGCGACACAGAAAGCATGTTGGCCAGTGGCACATCGTACTGGTGGATCAGTCATTTCTCCAAGAGAACACAACTTTTCAATTGCTTTTGTAGTGTAGTTTGTGCACAAAACATCGCCAATTACCATAAAAAGCACGAGTTCTCCTTGTTAAATGTAAAAACAGTAATTAAGCCACCTTTGTTACAAGATATCTGTATAAGGTTTAAAACCAACTTATGCGTCACTGAAACATTTGAACCATATCATATAATGTTCACTTCTTTCTCAGTTGCAAGTTCTCTGGTGAGAAGCTGTTTTGTGTTGCATTCCTACCTAAAACGTTTGCCGGTGTTACTGTTTGTTATAAGAGAGACATATAAACAAAGTAAACATTTGTGTTTATGGCCTTATTTGTCCGGGTCGCACGCACTCAAAAAACACGATTATGTTACCCAAGGGAACGATTTAACCTTAAACTGCAATTCACGTGCGCTTTGGTTGGTCTACTTTATAAGTGTACATTTTATTGCAAACTTTCGCTTCTTGAAGGCGGGCTGTCATGGCTGTGTTATTTGGCTTTACCTGATTGGAAGGTGTGGAATTTAAAGCATTTTCTCATTGGACAGCTCAGATGCCCAGGGCATTTAATATTTAAACCCCGGTTAAGTGATCGGGCGGAGACTGCGCATGCGCTCTATTTGGTATAGCTTGACTGCTAGCCTTACAAATTAAAACTACCTTTTGAAAAACTTAACTCTTGTGCGTTTTAGTTTTCCTTTTCGATCATAATTTGAGAGGGGTAGTTATGCTTTTTAAATGTTTTAATAACGACACATTTTTAGTTCGGCGTGAACAAGTCATTGGAAACAGCGGGTGGATTTACTTTGAAACTAACCACGGGATATGCTTAAATATTCACCATAGAAAACAATTTCGGTATTGTTAAACAAACTCGATTTTCATTGTTTTTAGACACACACATTGGTTAATTTAAACAATTGACACGCTTATTATGATCGTATTTGACTGCTGTATGCCTGACATGGCTTAACTTTGTGGCGAGTGACTCCACCCCCGCATTCCAGGACTGCTGGTCTGTGAGGAGGAGGAGAGAACCCGAAGAAAGGGGAGAGAAAAGCAGCTGCGAAGGGTTTGTGGATGTCGCCGTGAACAGGAGATGATAAACAAACACTTGAACGCACTTCCTTAAATAAGTAAGAAAGACTGATATAGGCGCACCAACTGCCTTCCGAAAACAGAAAGTTGCGAACTTTTTCAAACTTCAAAAGTATTTGGAGGAGGAGGCCACCGGGACGCCTTCATGGAGATCCTGGACTCGAGCGAAAGCTTCCTGCACTGGGACAGAAACCTCAGCGAGCTGTCGGAGACCGGAGACATGGATTGCACTCTCTATACTAATGTAAGTTCAACTTCATAAACATTTGATATCGTCAACTGTTTTAACGGAAATAGTCATGCAATGTGCCCTGCTCTCCAGTCTCAACTAGAGCCTTTGGGTCCAGGATGCCCTCCACCCACAATCTCAAATTCTTCCATTTTATTTATAGACAAATCCTTTGCTATACTAAGAAACTGCACCCATTTTCTAAGTAGATTTATTTAGGGATTTAGCATTCTTAAACATACATAAATAAACGTATCGCCCTCTGTAATCATAAGCATGCTCTGTTTACAAACGTGCAAACTGTTTCAAACGTAAATTCAATTTGATGACTTCCACGCAAAATGAGCATTATTACAGTTAGAGGAATTAAATGTGAATTTATGGGGGTGTTGTTTGACTTTATTGCTTTAATATATAAATCTAATGAATATAATTTCAATGCAGACGCGTTTGTTTTGTCAATTTACGTGCTTTGATCCTCTAGTGTTACTTGAAACCTTCTTAAATCTGAGACTTGCGCACCTTGAGGATTTCCCAAGATGGGAATTTTCATTTTAACGGGTTACGTAACGTACAAGTGTGCTTCAGGGAGAAACTCGTCTGCGGCAAGATGGGAATGCAGTCTGTGGAACCCACATATGCACACACTTTTCTTTTTGCAAAATTTAACGGGACTTGTAGAGTGAAGTCCAACATCAAGCCCATCAAACTAATCATTTTTAAAAAAAATACTAATTTCTCATTTCAAATATATTTCTTTGTGTGTCCGTTTAAACGGAAACCTCTAAGTCATATATTATTATTTTGAATTTTCTTTTATTATCGTTGATATAAACATTGTGAGACATTGTATGAAGCTAGATGATACATGGAACTCCAGGGTAAAACATCTAAAGACTTTAAAAAGGAAAAAAAAAGTGTCAGGATGAAAAGGCGAAAAACAATTACAAAGTAGTGCTTAAAGACTAGCCTAAGTTATAATAATAGTACAATGAAATAACTATACATTGTAACAGTAGTGCAATAAAATTTAGCAGCAATAAAAAACTTAGCAGCAACAAAATAATCCCCTAAATTAGCAAGATATTTACTTTTACAGTTTTGCGTGCTTGTTTAGGGCAGTGATGGCCCTCAGGAGGAAACTGTCTGTGAGCCGGTTGGTCCTTGTTTTAAGGGACCTGTAACAACTTACAGTATATATGGTGGGCTGTGTACATTTTGGACACACAAATATGTGATATTCCAACAACTTTTCATGTTTACAGAGAATTACAAACTAATTGCCCACAAGGCATAAATTGCCATCCATGAACGCTACTTAGTGAGCATGTGTTTGAGAATGTAAAATAGACGAGTGTTCACAAATAGACTGGCTTGCTTGTTTTCCTCGGCTGAGCCTTGCCACTTCATCCACCTCCCTTAACCAATATTGTGCCCCCTCCTTCTTGACCTATTCCTTCATTCACAGCTTTTACTTTCACTCAGCTTTTTGCCTGTTGACACCGACTCCCTGAAAAACAATACAAAGTCGCTAGTTTGTGCGTCATTTGTCTGACACATGAGAATGACTTTAGTCATAATTCTTGGTTTCAGGTTCATCTGGTTTGAATGTGTGTATAAAGATTGTGACTAGTAGGTCTTCATTGTCTACCAAGTGTCCTCTTACTGTAAATAGAAGGCTACTTAGTGGCCTCAATCTAAACTTAGTATGGTAGAAAATATACACATGGGAATGAATAGTTGTCAGCTAAAAGTGGGTGTATACATTTTAGTGGTATCTTGTTTTGAATAATTAAATATATCAAGAGTCAAATAGATTTCTATGCAGATTGAGACAAACACAGAAGCTAAAAAGCAAAGTAATTAAAATGAATAAAGATGAGATGAATGTCTGAGAGGGAAATTAAGGAACTTAAAGTGGTCAGGCAAGGAAAAAAAAATAACGAATCAGGTGGACAAAGGGCAGTAGGGTAGATTCATTTGAAGGCTGTGAGCCTGTATGATTAAAAATCTGGTCTACAAGAAGCACAGTTGACCGAAGAACAATGTCATTGGAGGGACAGAAAGTCCTAAAATAAAAACCAGGTAACTAAATAAGAAGGAAAGATAAGCTTTGGATTAACCGGACTTGAACGTAGTTAGTGAAGGCTAAAATAAAAAGCAATGAAATGGAAGGAAATTATAAAAATGCAAGGTTAGGGAAGGAAAGTGAAAGTGTTGTTTGCAAAATCAAATTTTCCGTTGAAGGATATATATTGGATATATAAATCAAAAGTAAAGGAAGAAGGGAAAAGATTGAAAAAAATACAGCCATGTATCTTTTATTAGATGAACATAAAACTAATTGTTGATATTATCAATCATCCTCAAATTTTCCCCATCATACGCCTTGTTTTTGCATTATTTCTGCCTATATACATTCTAACTTGTCTTCACAGAATGCTTTGATCAACACACGTACCACATACTGTATTTTTTGTTTTGGGTGGGGCAACAGCACCGGCAACATATAGAAATATTCCAAACTCGATACTTAAAAACGTTGTCGACAGCAACAATCCTTAGCTAAAGTGCCTTTTCTTGCACGTTACTGTGTGTGTGTTTGAAAGCAACTTGCACTCAATTTACCCCAAGAGTAAGGAGGAGGAATGTTTGCTGTGCACATGAGCTGCACCGTTCCAAAAACGTCTCTCCTTATGTAATCTTCGGCAGATGGATTCTCTCCTTAAATTTGGCTTTTCAAGACATTAAGATACACAAAAACACACATGCATACAAACACAGCTGCAGGTCTGTGTGAGAGCAAATACACAGTGGCAAAGTAAACAAGTGTTAAAACTTAGGTTAGTGCCTGTTCTCCAGCGGGGCAGGGCATCCTGCTCGCCTCTAACCTTTAGCTATCAGAATATGTTTTGAAGTTGACTGAAAACTAGTAGATTAGGCACACGTGGAAATCCTAAAATCAATTGACCAAGTTCATAGTAATCGAATCGGTAGCAAGATAGTAGCTTTCTCACTTTAATTAGAGGTATAAAACAAAACAAAAAACGGTAGGTTTTCTTGAGAACTTGTGTCAGTTTGGTAACATTTTGTACAAAGGTCCAGCCAATATTACCTGTTCTGAAATCTGACAAAATCGTCATAAAAACACCTATACCCAAATGATAATTATGTTGAAACTTCTCCCTAAGAAAAAAATCTGACAGGTTATATTCCTAGTTTTAAAACTAAACACTTATTGAACAATAAAGTGATTTCAGGCAATCAAATACCATATCTTGTTTTGTACCAGTTTAAGTCAGATAAAAAAGTTACTACTTACACATTTACTCAAACAATCTGAGAATCGGTCTTTTGGATTTTATTCAGTCAAATATTGAATCGACATGAACCACTTGCCCCCAAAAGCAAAGAGCATTTATTTCTTTTGAACCGGATAGAAAAGGGCCTCTCTTCACTCCACATGGCGTCCATATGGAAGCTTGACTCTGGAATTTCAAAATGACACAAGCGTCTCCTCAATCTTCCCAACTCGTACCCCTACAGAGAAAGTGGGCGGCGGCGTCAACTTTCAATGAGTGGAACGCCAAGGTGGTAATCATCCCGTTTTTAGGGCATTATTACAGCTACGGGTTGTCCCACAGGAGCCTGGTTTCTTCTGAGAAAACACTAAATTTAGATGCGGCTTTGTGTGCTTCTGGCGTGGAGCATCAATCTACGCTCCTCCCTGAAAGAAGTTCTAACGCAATATAAAGCAATACATTGCAATGGAACTGACTTGCGTTTGCTTTGAATACAGTCTGAAAAATCTGTTTTCTGTTGATTAACTCACTCACTGCCAGACGTTTCTCTCAAATGGGAACAGCCGGTGCCAGCCAATTTTTGCTATATTCACTCATTTTTGAAGACCGACAGAAAATTAGTTCTGTAGCTATATCGACACAGCACATATCAAAAAAAGCTTTGACCCTCATCTTCCATTGAAAAAAAATGTTTGCGCTTTTACCATTGTTTAGTGAACAAAAGTTGAACATTGCTAAGTTTCCTAAATACTAGTTTCCAAGATAACCTCTGAAAAAAACAGCTTGATTTCAAGCAGATCTTTCACTTTTGTGTTTTGTTTTTGCATATGTGATGTCTCAAATATCTAAATAATGCTTTCCATGCACAAGGGTACTTTGCCTGTAAAATAATATTTTGTTGCAAGAACATTGAATTTATGCTTAAAATTTGCAAGAACTTTTCAGCGCACGATGTTTCGGGTGACATGATCACACGATTTCGTTCACCACAACTGGATACAGCTTGGATACAGAAAGCAACAGTAGGAACTGGGAGCTCCATTCATGTGTGAATAAAGATATGGTCTAAGTCACTCTTGATGGTGATTGGTGATTTTTCATACCAAAATAATTCCCAGAGGCTTGATACTTGCTGATAAGCTGTGCCAATTCCTTTATTATAGTTTTCAAAATAAAATGTAGGAAAAAAAATGAATTTTTACTTTTTACCACTCTGGGACAATGCTTCTGAAAACATTTTTATATGTTTCGGCACTGAATGAGGTAATGTAGTGTTGCAAAATTTTGTAGTGTTGAGTTGCAAATTATGAGTGCCATTCTCTGTAGTTTAGCTGAGACTTCAAAGGTCTCATTAAAAAAACCGCCAGGTACCCACATGGCGCCTATGCCTTTTTATGGGTGCAGGTCTTCCTCCCAGTTGATTGGGTGGTTGTACCCTTGAGGGTTGTTGCACCCACATACTTGTTTTCAGGCGCCCCCTGTAGGGTTGGGACACTCCAGGGAACATCAATAAAGAAAATGTCTTGTGCCCCGTTTGCATTTTTTGTCCATGTTGGAGTTTCTCAGGAGACTCATTTGCCAGGGGCTCCAATCAGCAACGAGTCCGGACTAGTTGGTGGACGTGTTTTGTCTTTGTGCAGGTTTTGGCTGACATACATTTTACCCCGTCTGCTTCACAAGGCAGGGAGGTTAAACATAGGCATCAAGCATTCATAGGGTACTAACACTGTATAAAAATACGTGTTATGTAAGTTAGTCCAATGTTTCTCGATATTATTTCATTGATATACACCAGATTTTTTTGTCTTTTTCCAACTTATTTTGTATTTGAACATTTCTACTATATTTTAAAGAAACATAGTTTTTTTTGTATTTAGTGCCTGTTATATCCAGGACTAACAGGCTCAGAGATAGTTTCTTCCCCAGGGCCATCACTACCCTAAACAAGCTCGCAAAACTGAAAATATATATCTTCCAACTTATTTGGGATTATTTTTGCTGCTAAATGTTATTGCACTACTTTTCGTTGCACTGTTGTTACGGTGCACTATTTTTCATTGCACTATTCTCTCCTGTTCTCTTTAAAAGTTCAAAATGCATTGATGTCTTCTCACCTTACCTTTGACTGTCAACTATACTATAAACTTATGAGATGTAATAATACTAATAATTATTTTTCAGTGGGGCTTTTTTTAAGGTGAAATGGGGAATACGTAATGCGATATATTTTAAAATCTCAAATACTTTTTGAAGTGTCCTGAGGTAACCCTGGGGTACTCTCCTCCCCATTTGAGAGACTGAACTACTCAAATATGTAAAATGATGGAAGGAAAATAAATAAAATAAAATACTGTAAATGAGGTCCAAAAGGCAGACCATCTCCATCAAGGACATACTTTTATATCCTGTTCTATTTATTATGAAATTATGGAAACTATTGTCACAATAACCTTAACCTGAAAGTTTTTTTTTTTTTTTTTTTTCAATTTTCAACAGAGTTGGCTTATTTTTGTGTGTGTGTGCGTGTACGTGAGTATGCATTTGTCTTTTTTGTGTGCGTGTCAGTTTGTAGTTATTTAATGTGTGTTTGGCTGGGTGGGTGTTTGAACACTAATTTGTTCATATTTTTGAAAGGCATTTCTTGAACTGCTAATGCACTCATACACTCACAAAGTGACTCATTGAGTGGAAAGAGCATGTCATGACTGACTGGTTGCTGTTAAGATGTGGAAAAAGCTGGGCATGTGTGGTGCTTGACCCACTAACACATACAAAGCAGCTCAATAGGCATCTGTTTTTACGACCACTTATATTTTCATGGTCGCAGTCCCCTTCAACATTATGCTATCAAGAATACTAGCGATAACCGGTTATCTTGATGAAATGTGCCTGCTATCAAGGTTTTTCTTCTGAGCTTTTCGGCAAGGTTTTCTATGTATGATGAAATCATCCTCAAACGTCTGGAGGTTGTTTGGGTTCCAAGGGGGATGGGGGTTGCCCTGTGTATGGAATCTGGAAACTTCAGGAGACCTTGGGAAGAAGGGGGATGGGTGGAAAAAGTTAAATATCCAGATGCGTTTTTCATTTGTGAGCTGTCACATTTAAACTTTGAAGCACTGATCCAGTGACGCCACGTCGAGACAAAAGGGACGGATGAGCAGATTCTGTACGTTAACTAAGGAAGTTATTGCACACAAGAGTCCGCTGTTTTTGAACTTGCATGCCCGCCTTAACTCAAAGATGACTTTTCAGTCACTTCCTGGCCATATTATCATCACACTGACCAACTATCTTTAGCAGTTGTACTTTTATCATTTGTTTATGACTTGTGATTATCGGGACGTTGCTCAAGCACGTGCAAAGAAAATTATCTCCAAAACCAGGCATTCTATTTTGTATTGCTCTAGGCTGCCACTTTGACCAATCGTGAGGATTCAAAGGCTAGTGTGGAAAGCAGCCAGCTGTCAAATACAGTAGGTCCGATAGTAGGAGGACATATAAATACGCTGACTGGCTGGTATTATCTTGACATGAACTCGTGCAGCGTGTTTGTCTTCAGTGTTCGTGTCATCACAGATAGGTTGCAGTCCTGGGGCTAAAGTGCACATTTGCAATCATATGAAGGCATCCACTGACATACACGCAAGAACACACAGACAATAGTTTTCACTACTTGAATGAGTTTTTTTTCACAATACATGGATTAATATCGCTGATGTTAGGTTATTTGTATTTTATACATCTGTAATAGAAGTTACGTTTCATAAGGGGCATGGTGTAAGACTGGTTAGCAAGCATCACAGCTCTGAGGTCCTGGGTTCAGTTCCAGGCCTTCTTGTGCAGAATTTGCATATTCTCCCCAGGAATTTGTGTTTCTTTTCTAGGCACTCTGGTTTCATCCCACATTCTAAAGACATGCATGGCAGGTCAATTGGCATGTCCAAATCGTCCCTAAGTATGAATGAGTGTGCAAATGGTTATCTGTCTCTGTGTGCACTGCAGCTGGTTGGCACCAGCGTATCCCACTGTCCGAAGATGGCTAGGATGGCTTCTAGCACCCCTTCTACCCTACTTAGGATACGCGGTTCACAAAATGAATGGATGGGTATGAAGTTGGCCTTTCATGCTTTACTCACACATTGCATCATCAAACTTCTGCTTTTCCCCTCAAGACTTCCAGAGTGGAGACCAACACACACACACACACAGACAGACACCCGTTTTTTTTTTTTCTATCCTAGTTGAGACATTCCATTGACAAAATGCATTTCCCAGCCCCTTACCCTAATCTAAATCCTCAAAACTGATTGCTCTAACCCTTACACTGATCCCAACCAAAGTCTATCTACCTAATCCTAATTCTAAACCACTTTTTAACCCTAAAGGGGATGTAACTACATTAGGACTGCCAAAAATGCTCTAATAAGGACTATTGGTCCCCACAATGTTTGTAAAAATCCTCAAAATGGGTCAATGAAGGTAACAGATATGAGTTTACAATAGCACACTCAAATACATTAAGGTGCAGATGTCTTGAAGACTGATATGATTGAAGACCCGAGGGCTGCATTCCTTCCCCGCCTTTGCTCCGGGACCCTCGATTATCTCTGCATGAAAGGACAGTCACAAGCTGGTGGTAGCTTCTATAGCTTAAATGCACCTTTTTACTATGTTGGGGCTGAAGCAAACAATTATTTTTATGTTAAATTAATGTGATCATTATTTGTTATTTTTATTCTAATCCCTGTGCTATATAACAGGTTGTTCAATTTACCATTGTTGAAAACAAACTTATAATTTCCTAACTTTTTTTTAGGAAATATAAAAATTAGAGAAGGGGCGACAGTAGCTCAGGAGGTAGAGCGCTCGTCTTGGGATCAAGGGATCCCAGTTCGAATCCCGGCTCATCCGTGTTACATGTCGAAGTGTCCTTGGGTAAGACACTGAACCCCTAATACCCCCAATAAGCAGGTTAGCGCCTTACATGGCTGCAAGGCCGCTATTGGGAAATGTGGAGCACATTGTAAAGCGCTTTGGGAAGTCATTGACTTGAAAAGCGCTATATAAATGCAAATCATTTCATTTCATTACATTTCATTTTCAAAAAAAATAAAAAATGGTTCCTTAAAAAGGCTGGTAGTGTCACCTATAACGTACCAGGTATCTTTATTTACCCAGAATTATAGTCTGGATTTTTTAATGCTAAAAGGTAATAAAACAATTACTTGTTATAAAAAATCCTCATGGTGAATATACTGTAATAACAATTACGAGTTGATTGAGGATTTATTTTTTGTTACCTTGCTTGACAATCAAATCCATTCTTATAAACAGTTTCTTTCAGAGTACCTGTCTATCTATTCTGCTATTATTCATGATTGTTTTTATGTAGTCATGCATCTTATCTGGCTAGCTCTTGAATTTGCTAGGCCACATGATAAAGAGAGAGGTCATTACCATGCTTTGGGACATTTAAGTCTAACCCTGTAGGAAAAAAAACCTCAACAAATATTGATTGACAGCCTGAAGAAAAGTTGTATTAATTTCCTGTCTGCAAAGGTCAAGTCATGATTATTTGCATAGCCCTTAATTACAAGAAGTTTCAAAGGGCTGTACAGGCTCCTTATTATTATTGCACCATCCCCTGATCTAAAACCTACATGAGGACAAGGAAAAACAGGAAAACCTCAAGAGAAAAATGACGAAACCTTGAGAAGGGACCGCACATGAGGTAATCCCCCCTCCAAGATGACCAGGCTGCAACGGATGTTGGAATAGCAAAATACACAGATATTGTCAACATAAGAAATCGGTCATTCATAAGCTACAGAATATAGTTTGGTAGAGGGGAAGTTCTTCAACTCACTTCACACATATTTATTGGGACCAAAATGCCATCAAATGGTTCGAGAAGAAGCAGAAAGGGTCATTTTTTTCTTTTTCTTTCCAGAAATGAGCTGAACATAGAAAACCCCAGACAAATGTGAGTTTATAAAGAAGTTATATTAGAGGCTTACATTTGGGAGTTGGGGAAATTAGCTGTCAATAATGTTGCTTTCTTGCTCTTTTACTACCCTGTTGACTATCGGACGTGTCGTCTATTTTATTGATTTAGTATTAAAGGGGAACATGATGTTTGTTTAAGTCATTAAGGTAAACTCTGTAGTTGCTTGTGAGTATTTAAAGCCTCTTTGTTGGCACTTATTTAGAATTTACTTGACAGATTCCTGCCTCTGGAGTTTCTCTATTCAGCCCAGGGAAAGGATCCGTAGGGGGATGTCGGGTTGCAAGTCTGTCCGGAATGACATGCTTGTGTGAACTTCTAGGACAAAGGGGGTTCTGTGTGTTTGTGTGTTTGTGTGTGGTGGGCTATGACCCATTCCACTGCCCTGCCTTGTACACAGACAGGCGGGGAAATGACTGGGTACACTGCGTGTTATAAGCGTGTATATGTGGGTTGTGGCTTTGTTTTTACATTTGCAAATAGTCGACCACTCCCTTTTTGTTTCCTGTTCTTACACAGAGAGGTTATTTTTACACTCTTCACAAAATTACCCTCTGGTCACACGTGTTTTTTCTTTGTGATCCAAGCAGCTAAGGGTTAACAATTGAAGATGATGCTTAACAAAGTGTTACACGGGTGACTGAAGCAGTCATTAATGGTAAGGGTGGGCAGACAGAACCAAATATCGATATCACCAACACTGAACGTGTACTTGGATTGGATCGACGTGATCATTTTGGGATGGATACTGTTTTCCCATTTAACTATCACTGTAATATTTTATTGGGTCGTACATTATACATACATCATAACTTTAAAATTGGAGGCAATTGTGTTTCCACTTTAGTTTCTCTACTGACTTTATTGCCCAAATATTGGGTGTATTAGTTGTCTTGTTGACATGGTTATGTTTGTGTTTTCGTGACCTTGCTGTTTTTTGAGGGTTTGACTTTCCGATGTGTAATAGAAATATTGTCATTCTTGTAGTGTTAAAGGTTTTTTACAATGCATTACAGGGGTCTTCAACCTTTTTTAACATGAGAGCTATTATTTGTTCACTGATTAGTGTAAACAACTGCCAGTTTGATATGCATTTATAAAATAATTTATTTTTCCTGTGCAGCACTTTTCCGAGCTCCTGGACGACCTCTCCCATGATGCTTTGCTGGGCCAGCTGCTGAGCGACCCTTTCCTGTCGGGGGTGCGAGGCGGCGCCAGAGGAATGCAGTGTGATGACGAGGAAGCGGAAGATTGTAGCGATCTGTGCCCATCGTCTTCTCCACCGCCACACATCGCTGCTGAGCACAGCTACTCGCTTTGTGGCGACAGCAGACCACAATCACCGCTTTCCCACTTGACTGGGGAGCGTGGCAGTGACGCCGGTGAACAAGCATGAATTCACTTCCTTACAGTGGTACCTCTTTGTACAAGCACCTCTAAACATGAGAGCTTCGATACAAGTTCCGTGATTATCAAAACCTGCAAAGTAGAAGCATTTATTTATTAGATATCAGTAACATACAATATATATATACATCAGTAACAACAATAACAACTATTGATCTACAATAATATAAAAACACTGAACACAAAATTGTAGTCGAATCAGTGGTCTGTATTGTCAAATTCAACAAAATTGGAGGGCTTAACATTTCAGTGAAAGAAAGCGACGTAGAGAGCGGCCGGCTAGCTGCACACCAGCATCGGGGCTCTTCGGTTCGAGCCAGGTCTCTGTTATGATTAAAGTACAAGAGTCGTGGTTGTAGCAGTTTCCCAAGAGTTTTATCTCCACTCATTCCGTTTCATGGCTAACATATCTGGCGTCAGTGGGATATAGGTTCGGCAGTGGTGGGTTGTTTGAGTTGTTACGTAGCTGTAGCTGTAGGCCACACTTGCGGCCCCGCTATTACTCTCTCCCGACGCCCTTCCTCGATAACAATACACAAAGCACCCAGTGGTAATCAGCATTTCTTTGCACTCTTCTGACTTTCCTCAGAGTCTGATTTAACTGATGAATTTCTTTTCAATCTAACAAGTCTCTAAAATATTAGCTGGTGCCGTGTTTTGCAGTCGGTTAGGTGGACACATTGACTTGTTCACCCGCCCTGCCGTTTGACTGACAGCAAACACCAGCCTATCACAGTCATACAGACTGTCACCCTCAACCACACACACACACACACACTCACACACACACACACACAAACCTCCGCAACCTGCCCCTGTGATAGAATTTTCTGTGTGGCGTCTGCTGCAGAACACAATCCACAAAGAAAATCCGCATACTATTGAAACTGTGAAAAGAAAACTGCAATACAGCAAGCGATCACTGTATACGAGTTTTGTTTTTTGAACAAAAATCTTTTCTGCGTATGAGTTTGAACCCAAGCTACCAGCATGCCCCTCAGGCTACAACTAGGGACTGTTCGAGGTCGCTCACCATCAGCATCAGCTCATCCCAAGTTGATGCCTGATCCCATTCACATTTTTTATATTACACAGAAAGTTTGTTTTTATCGTATTGCATCTGCTTTTTGTGACCCAGCCACGAGTTGTAGAAAGGGAAATGCTAAGGATTTTTTCCTGAAAAAATAAGAATGATTTCAATTGAACCAAAGCAGGAAATATTCGACAATCATGGTGTCCTTCTGAGGGGACCTAGCGAAGGAGTGATTGGTCAACATCTCCTATTTTGACACTATTGAAACAGATATACATTCCTCCCGCACATCAGCACCACACACACACACCTTTGTTACTGCGACTCCCTCATAATAAGCTCGCATTTTAGTTATTTTAATTAATATCGTCTTATTTATCTTATTACTGTATTATTTGTTTATTTTCTCTTTTAATGTGCTCTTAGTGATCAGGAAGATGTGTTTTATAGCTATTTAGGGTTAACGTGGATTCTTTTAGGAGGTCGGGAACGAGCCAATTCGTTTTTATTTTCTATTGGGAAAATTAGCTTGTGAGAAACTAGCCATGAGCGCAATCCTAGAAAGAAATAAGATGGTATGAAGAGGTCCCACTGTATATCAATTGCATGTCTTTATACTTAAGATTTGTGTATCAACGGGTATTTCTGCAGAATCTGAAGGCGACTCATCCGAATGGCCCATGGAGCAGGACGATGTAATGGAAGGTCTTTTGTCAGACGCCCCAAATTTCCTGCCCTCCCTGGCCCTTGCCCTGGGGTCTTCAGATGACCCCCAGGCTCCTGAGTTTGCACCTGAGTCCAGTGTTCCACAGACATCTCTCGACAGCAGAGACAATGACAAAAGCGTCAAGGTCAAAGAGGAGAAGGTCTTTCCTCAGATTAAATTGGAACCGCATGAAGTGGATCAGTTTCTCAATCTGTCCCCCAAAGGTTTGCATTTCTAAATCTCCTTTCTCTGACTACAGCCTTCAGTTTCAAGTTGTTTTTCTCCAACCTCTCTTGTGACATAAAACATTTCTATCTCAGATCTTTCCCCCAAAAGACAAATAGAAATGGAAACACTGATGCTATTTATTAGCAGTGTTCATATATAGTAATTAGTTACCGTCACTAGTTACTTTATTTAAAAAGTAATTCAGTTACCTTAGATTACTGGCACCAAAAAGTAGCACGTTATTATTGAAACTCCCATTGAAGCCGAACCCTAACACTGCTTTAAAATAACCACGTAATAAAATGAATGGAAAAAAACGTGTACACTAATCTTATGAAGCGGCAAAGCCTCCTTGGCTTGCGCAATCTTAAGAGCTTGCAAACTAACACTTAGCTGAGACACTCCATATAAATTTTGTTCCTGGGCTTCAAACCATTCAAAGGTTTTTCCATTTCTGGGCAATGTGTATTTCAAAAATAATCTTACAAATAAAAAGATCAAATTAAGCACATTTTTTCTGTGCTCACGTTTGCCCCGATGATTTCAGTGTTCCTGTATAAGCCACACCCTCTCTCCACGCGCTGCCTACCATTTGCTACTAGTGACACACAACCAAATATGTACATTTAAACTGACCCCCATATTTCAATATTTTATTTTATAGTTGTAAATATCGCTTAGATGCGAGTATATACAATATGGACAGTATCTCCATGAGGACAAATTCAGCGTCCTTGTACTCTGTGCTCAAGACGGCATCATTATACCTGTACTTGGTTGTTTTTTATAGGTAAACATGTACACACACCCTCCCTCTTTCAGCGTCACATGATGGCTGTATGTTACATAATGAGTGAAGGAGGAACAGATGTGATCAGAGAATGTCTTTAATTCATAGTAATTTATGAACTGCTTTTAATAAGTTGTGGACTAATGCACTATGTTGAGTTACAAAGTTTTATTAATAATGTGTTACAGTACTCGTCACTGAAAAAAAAAAATTGCATTCCAGGAGCACGTTCCTTAGTAACACATTAGTCCCAACACTGTTTATTAGTTGACCCTTTGGATTCAGTATGAAGCTTAACAGTCTATCACAGAGCAAAGTAAGATTAGATGATTATGCATCTTAAGTCACTACTGTCCTTCCTCCCATTGGGTTTTTAATTATACTAATGAAACTGCTCTTCCTGCGTTAGGTCTGGAGATGCCTCCCACCCCTCCCAGCTCACACGGCAGCGACTCCGAGGGCAGCCAGAGCCCCGTGCCGCGCCAGTCCCGGCCCACCTCACCCAGCAGCTCCGCGCCGGCACAACCTGCTGCAAAGGCGTCCCCCCGTGGGAATTCTTCAACTTCATTGCTTTCCAACTCGCCCCTGCTCACCGCACCTCACGTAAGGGACTTATGTCCGGCGCAAGTGGGACTACTAAAACAGCGATTACTGTTTTTTACGAAAGTTGCATTCTAAAAAAGTCCAGTGATAGTCAAAACCAGAGAAGTAGAAACATTTGTTTAATGGATATTAGTAACATATAATAAATACATACAATGGTATCAAAATACAATTATGTATCACAGAATTGCAGATGGATGAATGAATGAATGGTCTTTATGGTCTCTATGGTCATTATAAAATATTACAACAAAAATGTAGGGCTTCTCCTTTCAGGGAAAGAAGGCGATGTAGAGAGCGGCCCACTAGCTCCCCACTAGCATCAGGGATCCTCAAAATGGGCCAGGTCTCCATGATGATTTAAATACAAATGTCACAAATGTAGTGGTTTCCTACGAGTTGTAACTATAAGGCATCCGTTTAATGGCTGATGGTTCTCGCGTTTGTGAGGTACAGTCTCGACAGGTGTAGCTTATGAGAGTTGTTGCATAGCCTAGCCGCAGTCGGCCGGACCTGCGGTGCTCCCATTGCCTTCTCTCTCGATGCACCCGATGGTGATCAGCATTTCTCGTGCTCTTCTGACTTTCCTCAGAGTCCGATTTAATTGATTAGCTTATTTTCAATGTCACGAGATGCTAAAATAGTAGCTGTATTTCTTTTCAATATAACGAGCCACTAAAATACAAGCTATAGCTGTGCATTGCAGTTAGTTTTGGGTGGTGGACACATTGACTTGTGCGGCCGATCACCAATCGTAGGCCAACCTTTCACAGTCCCGCACACAGTCTCGCCCACCTAACAAATACACACAACCCTCTTTAATAGCCTTTGCTGTGTGTGGTCTGCAGAACAAATGCACGATGAAAATCTGCAAAGTAGCAAAACCTTGCTAATTATACCTCAATACAGCAAGAGATTACTGTATTTATTTGTGTGTTTGCATGTAGAAACTTCAGGGCTCAGGACCACTGATGCTAACTGAGGAAGAGCGCCGAACGCTGGTGGCCGAAGGGTACCCGGTTCCCACCAAGCTACCGCTCACAAAATCAGAGGAGAAAGCACTCAAGAAGATTCGTAGGAAGATCAAAAACAAGGTGCAGCTCAAGTAAAGGCTTATCTGTAGCTTGCTGTTTTATCCCGATAAAACATTTATTTTTTTATTTTTTGGGCCGGGTAGATTTCTGCTCAGGAGAGTCGCAGGAAGAAGAAAGAGTACATGGACACTTTGGAGAAAAAGTAA
Source organism: Urocampus carinirostris (assembly GCF_059441175.1). Taxonomy (NCBI): domain Eukaryota; kingdom Metazoa; phylum Chordata; class Actinopteri; order Syngnathiformes; family Syngnathidae; genus Urocampus; species Urocampus carinirostris. Next base: position 21,545,563 of record NC_142359.1, read on the forward strand.
GTGAAAATCTTTATTTTGTTTTTTGAATTTTTGGAAACATACAATTTTTGGATACCTGGGGAAAAATGTTTTACGGTGGTTGATTTTGAATGTATAAAGTAGTTATCAGTTTGAATATTATAGCTTTGTCATGTAAAAGAAAAACATATTCTCAAAAATATACTGTACCGTCTAATTTAAATGATAGTTGACCTGCAGTACTACTCTTGTCCGCAGGGTAGAGACATGCGCCAACGAAAACAACGACCTAAGGAGGAAAGTGGATACGCTGGAGTGTACCAACAAGTAAGAGCGCTTTGCAGTTCATATATAAAGATGTTTTTTTTTCAACAGCGTTGAAAAGTACAGTTTTTTATTTTTACAAAAAATGGAAGGATTTTTGTTGTTGCTGACTTTCTTCACATTAAGATAGTCATAGGTTGCTATTGTTCAGACTCATAATCTTTTATGTTGACAATATAAGTGGATGGTGTCATAATAGTCTGTAGTTTGCAACAAAAGGGGTAGAACTTTCACAATCCGCAAAATACTAGCTGAGCAACAACACTTTTGTATTTGTATTTTTCGTATTATATATTTTCAGTAAAATAACATTAAGATAGGTTTGTTCAATGTTCTCGGGTTGATTAATGGTAGTCAGGAAATATAGCTTCAATGGATGTATGGTTTGCTTTCCTAGCAGCGCTTGGCTGTTGAGACATTCAGTGGACATATATAAAACTGCAAGGCTATATATGGCACTATTTTCTCTTGCGCGCTTCCCTCAGCATTGTCTCACTGGTCAAAGAAAATGACAAGGCAGGCCACATTTGGCCTGTGGGCCATGAGTTTGACACCGTGATCTATGCGGTTATTTTTTTTCTTGAATGTTTTTCTATATCTGGGTCTTACTTGGTTAAATGCAGCCTTAAATCATTTTATAATATACTCTGATCCTGACCGGAAGAATTCATTCTGCCCTCCGGCCTTACTTATTTACTCACTTAGTTACTTGCTATTAAAGAGTAATTTTAGCATTACAGTATTACAATCTAAATACATCAAATTTAATCTATCTAATCTAGATATGATTGAAATCTTTTAAAGTACTCTATAAATTCTGATTTGTGTGCATACGTGTGTTTGTATGTAACTCATAGGCTCCGAAACGGCTGAACCGATATTCATGAAAATTTACACAACTGCCCTTCTGACCCCTGCGGGTGGCTTAAGCTAGGTTTCTAGTCAAGGCACCCCCAATAAATATCAACGAAATCGATTAAACATCTGCTTTCATGTACAAGTGTTTCTGGAGTTGCTTGCGGCTCTTTGGCGCGCCCTAGTGGCTCCCTGCAACCTCGCCCAGATAGAATTTCAGCAAAGCAGGGCCATTATGCTTGTGTTACATAAACAAATCTCTAAATTGTTTGGATTTATAATTTCTATTTCCCCCCCCCCCAAAAAATTAGATCTTTGCTGCAGCAATTGCAGGCACTGCAAGCTTTGGTGTCAGGAAAAGTGTCCAAGTCATGCCGTGTGGTGGGCACGCAAACGTCATCCTGCCTAATGGTACGACTGTGAGCTCGCTTGTCATCATGAAAAATGGATCCGTTATTGATTTGCTAAGCTCTGACTGTTAATCAGCTTAGCACTCATTAGTGTGTGTGCACATTTTCCTCTGCTTCCCCTCAGGTGGTGGTGTTGTGCTTTGCTCTCTTTCTGGGAAGCTTCTACCCGGCTGACCTTCTTCCCAACTATAGTGCGGCCGACAGGAGCCCGGCTTCTCAGCAGCTAGCGGTCAAAGAGTCGTACGCCGCCACAGGTAGGACTTTGTGATGCAGACTCAAAAATATCACCAGTGTTGGGTGTGTTCGTGACTGTTATTAGTTACTTCATTTAAAAAGTAACTCAGTTAACCCTCTCCAGATTACTGTCACCCAAAAGTAGTGAGTTACTCTGAAAGAAATTCTCTAGTTACAAATTGTCTCATGTACTCACATTAGAGATATAATCTTGGGCTTGGGCAAATGTCAATCATTAAGTCAGGCCTGGCTGGGCTTCTCCCTTGCCATTTTTTTTGTTATTTTTGTTTTTGTTTCCTACTCTTAATGGAGATTCTGCACAGTATTAACCTACGTCTACTCATGTAACTATTAAAATGACTGCTTTTTACTTCTACTTGAGTAGTATTTTTCTGAAGTAACAATTCTTGAGTAACAAACTGCGGCGCTGCAGTCCGAAATGCGCACTTCGGCGCCTAAGTTTTATTATTCCGAAAAAATTATCATAAAGAACATGCTGACCAGACTATTGGTGAAACTCCAAATCACAAAATCCAAAGAAATGTTCATCCTCGGTGTCACAGTAGAAAATGTGCCGCTTCCTCTTTCCACCTCAACGTGGCTTACGTCAGATGTCATTTCCAAGTTTCGCCAAATTCTTAAAAGCTTTACAAACTTTCTATCCGTTTTTCGTACAAATATTTTACTATTTGCATCATGTAATCTGCAGAATATGATTATCTTTTCGGTGCCGTTCCGTTCGGTTTCATTTCACTGCACTTCAAAGTCCACACTTGATATGAGGAACCCGGACCCAAGTAAACCCCAAGCTGCATACCTCAGCCGAAGTACGCTTTGGTTTATTTTGGTTTGTTGTACAGTTTGATTTTTGTACGGTAAAGAATATGTGTGTGTTCAATAAAGTAGAAAATATAAAAAGCTTTAGGTTTACTTCAGGCTCAGTCCCTCAAATCAAGTTAATCGGTCGGGTTCGGCTTTGTTCAGGCTTATGTACCGGTACTGGTTATTCTTTAGGCATGATCTTACCACCAACTCACGTTGAAGCAGGCCCCCTATGACGGCTTAAAATAATCACAAAATAAAAGAAATACAATAGAACGTGTACACTAACCTATGGAGGCAGCGAACCATTCATATTTCTTTGTATTTGCAATCTTAGGAGCTTGCAAGTACACAGCCGACACTCCATATTCATTTTGTTTTTTGTCTTCAAATCGCTTGGATATTTTTTTCTCCATTTCTGGGTAAAGAAGAAGTTTTCTTTTTTTTCTCCAGGCCTGGATCACTCCGACTGTAAATTATCTGCTCATGTTTGTCCCATGATTTCATTGTTTCTGTGTAGGCCATGCCCTTGCCCCACACACACCTCTCATAGGCTGATGGTGACACACAACCAAATATGCTCATTGGAAAATGACCCCCTGATTTCACTATTTTATAGTTGTAAATATGGCTTGGATGTGAGTATCTATCTAGTCTAAACCTGTTATACATCCCTATTTGTGATTTTTGTATGTGGCTTATAGGCTCCGAAACAGCTGATCAAATTTGCGTGAAAGTTTACACAGTTGTACTCTGGGCCTCTGGTAGTATTTTTAGCTTGGTTTGGTGTCAACGCACCCCCCAAAAAAACAAAAAAATCTATAAACACCTGCATTCATGTACAAGGGGCTCTGGGGCTGCATGTGACTATGTGGTTCTTTGGCACCTCCTAATGGCTCCCTGGTGCTTTTTTTACTCCCAACACTGGACTGGATATCACACAACATCTCATTAGGGCTCTGCATTTCATACTTTTTTTATGTGTTGAAACAGTCAAATCCAGAAATCTGTTGTCCACCTTCGAGGACGAACCGCCGCATGTTCTCGGCCTAGGCGGTGACTACCCTGATCATTGGGAGGGCGCGGACGCTACTGTGGTCATGGCAGCATGGCGCCGTTCTGCGGAACAGCAAAGATCTACATCAGCGGCCGAGGACACCAGCCAGGCGGAGATACTACCGCCGTTCAGGAGTTTAAGCAACAAAACCAGCTCCTCAAATAGTATAAATAGGTAAAACGCAACTGCCACTGTCATCATATTGTTCTAAGATTATCCGTACATACTAAGGTTTAATGAGAACTACTGTACCTAACCCACTGAGTATCATGGCCGTAATATACGGACTACAAGCCGCTACTACATTTTAAACACTGTGGATTTAACTACGGTGGGGCTTATTCTTTTTGCCTGGTAAAAGTAGACCAAAAAAATAAATGAGTAGTCTGCATGTGTCCAATTAAATTGTACAGCTAATCACGACTTTTCCTATTGTAAACCAGTCACTTGTATATAACACCCATCAACACGGAAAATACAAAAAAATGCATATGATACGGTGTTTGAGTTAAAAGCAATTATTCTGGCAGTTGAAGGAGCAAAACAGGAGAAAAACAGGGGGTTGACAGTACTTTATTCAATATTTAATACATACTCACGTTTTTTTTTTAAACCTTTTCACCCACAAATCAAGAACTCAATTCATCCATTTAAATCTGACAGAAGTGGAAGTTGTGTATCAAAAACGTCAAAGTCATTTTTAGGTCCCTGGTTTTTCCTTTAATCCTCAAGGAACAATGACAAGCGAATGCAATTTGGTCCGTCACTGCGGCAACCACCCCTGAATACAGCACAAAACCACCTCTGTGTTGAACTTGGCTCCATTCTCCACAGCAGGGTTACCCTGGCACTGTCTTCTGGAAAAATAAGGCTCACATTTCACCCAATGCAGTCCTTGTTTTTTTCCGGCGTAGTGGTAAACATGTGCTCGTTTTTGTAACATCTGCTGTAGTCTCCATCCTGAATGGTCACATGATCTGAAAACAATTGATGTAAACAACTTGCAGTAGAGCTAAAAAAGGCTCCAGGTGTGCGGGAGCATGGCACCGTTGGCCGGCAAATTCCCCACTCTGTTGGTGGTTGGTAGGTGATCACCTGGCATGAGTCTGTGGTTTAAATTCCGGTGCGGTTTGTGCAAAAAAAAATGTTAGTTTGGTTCTTAAATTTGAGCGAGCGGCTTTTAATCAGCTGTAATCCGAAACATGGTAATTCCATTTTTATTTTTAAAATAATCCATTAAGTTGTTTCGAAGGATTTAATTATCGGTTTCTATTATCGGGTACATTTAACCACATAACCACCCCCAATGTCACAATTTAAATGGTAAATGGTCTGCATTTATATAGCGCTTTTCAAGCGAATGAAGATCTCCCAAAGCGCTTTACAATGTGCTTCACACTTACCCACTCACACACACACTTACGCACCAATAGCGGCCATGCAGCCATGCAAGGCGCCGACCTGCTTATTGGGGGCATTAGGGATTCATTGTCTTGCCCAAGGACACTTCAACATATAACACGGAGGAGCCAGGAATCAACAACAAATTTTACGTATTTTTGTCCATCCGTCCCTTATCTGCACCGCGTATCCTCAGGAGGAGTTTACTGCGGAATAACGCAGTAAATGATCAACCAAAATATTGGTGTTATCGATACCGAGCGAGTACTTGGATCAGATCAATACCATTATCTCATCTCATCTCATCTCATTAGCTGTACTGCTTATCCTTATTAGGGTCGCGGGGGGGCTGGAGCCCATCCCAGCCATCTTCAGGAAGTGGGAAGGGGACACCCGGAACAGGTTGCCAGCCAATTGCAGGGCACACAAAGACAGACAACTAACTCAGTCACACCCAGCAAAAAAACTAGCAGTCTACAGTCAAAATGAGATTTTTTTGGGAGTGACACTTTGACTATAAAGATGAATAAAGATAAGTTTAACTTACTTTTGGAAGATGAGCTTCAAGAGTTAGGTGACTTCCTCCTCCGTGGTAAAAAGTGGCAGAAACAAAAAAGTTCCGACTATTTTCTCAACCGCATCAAGCTTTCTTATTCCACTTTCATTTAAAAAGAAATGGCTCGCCTCTTCTTTACACTTCACACCAACCATATTGACTGGATGCATAAGATATTAAATAATAAAAATGTCAAAGTTCTTAGATAGATAGATAGATAGATAGATAGATAGATAGATAGATAGATAGATACTTTGTTCATCCCCGAAGGGAAATTCACATTTCCAGCAGCATCCCTGAGCTGAGAACAATCGAGAACAATCGAAAATAACACGGGAGCTGCTGGAGTGGCGCGCTGGATGTACAGTATAGAATGTTTACACACAAACTAGGAAGTAGAAGCCAGATTTCCTCTTCTGGGTGGATGCTGGGTAACCTCACAGCGCCACCACACGCCGGTAGCGGCGGAAAGAAGCACTACAGTCCTGTCCTTTACTAAGAAAAATGTGCACACAATACAAAATCTAACTTGTTGCAATGTTCGGATATTTTTCGCCATCCTGAAAAAAATGTTCGCATCTACCGTTGAATAGTCGTAAGTAGGAGAGCGTCTATATGGCTTGCGAGCCACAGGTTCCCGACCTTTACTCTAAACCATTTAGCGACATCTAGTGGTGAAATAATACCGACTGTCCCCTCTTTTTTTATTTACAAAAATGTCTCTTCTCACATTTAGAATCCCCCCCAAATAAATAAATAAACAAATAAATAAATAAAATAACAATGAATTTGTGTGTTTTTGTAGGCATCTAGAGCCAGGCCCCAAAATCATCGCCTTGGAAAGAAGCATCAACGAGACCTCTTGAAAGTTTAACAACCGCCCCTGTGTTCATTGTCGTTGAACAAGCTCCCACTGCTGAGTCGGCTCCTTTGCTAAATCTCTTATTAGAAGCGAATCTGCACTGAATTGTTCTTTTAGTTCATCAGCGTTGTCATCCTGGCAAATTCCTTTTCATGAGTTTTGTAATGTTTTAGACAAAAGAGAGGACCGGGGCTTTAATATATTTATAGTTTTTTTTGTTTTTCTTCCAAAGATTATCGCTCTTTTTTAACATTTAATATTTTATTGCATTCCTTCATACCTTCATAAGCAATCATTCTTTTGATACTTGTATTTTTTTATTCCTTATTTTTTGATATTTTGTTTATTTTCTTTCCTATTGTGCCTTACTGCATTTCCTGCACTGGTTTGGGAAATGAGAGATGCAGAACGTTTTCAAATGTGGACAATAAATGCAGATGAGGGAGGCAGGATGTTTACAGTTGAATCGGGAAAGCAGGAAGCTGTTGAAAATGACTTCATGGACAGTACTTGCTTATTAAATTACCAAATGAATTTGCTACTTGCCAGTTGTTATTGTGCCACAGTAAGCTAGTAAGTACTTCTACCTAGTTGATCCTGTCTAGGAGTGAAGAAGCTGGTAAAGCTCTCTAAAATCTTTCATTTTGTGCCCTTTTTAAAAATAAAGAAGCCCTACATTTTATTTTAGTACCTATTTTTGTACATATAAAAATCTGACAAATTTTGCTTGATGGTGGCCAATCCCAGTTAACTGGTTTTGTTAACTCCATTACAAGCATGAAGATATCAAATAAGGATGTCAATACATCAAGATTGACAGAAAAGCGAGGATCTTGTGACTGAAATGAGCTGCGAGTGGAGAGTGTTGCCCACATGTGTATTTTTCTGCTTTTATTTTCTTTGCATAATAAACTATTTTCCTTAGTAAAAGCATCATTATGTGTCTTGTTTTATGTTTTGGTTCTTAAGGGAGAGGTGAAGTATTTTTAAAAGTAAACTCCAGAACACACAGGTGGCGGGAACATGTCGCTTCGAATCAAAGTGGTCAAGCCACAGCCCGTGTGCCGCATAAGGCCCATCAGGCTGTTTAACACGGCCCGCCAAACGAAAATGATAATCTATTATGATGATTCATATCTAAAATGGTAAAAACGAAAGAACTATTAATAAAAATGCGTTAATTTAGTGTCACTTATGCGTCCCTTTGTGTGTTCTCCTCCCATAAAAAACATTTTTCATGGAACAGAATCGCGCACAAGGAGAACATCAAAGTAGCTGTCAATCTTTTTCTGTACTTGTTAAAAAAAATGATCCAAATGTATTCATCTCATCAGCTGCACGGCTTATCCTCAGTAGGGTCGCGGGGGTGCTGGAGCCCATCCCAGCAATCATTGGGCAGTGGGCAGGGGACACCCTGAACTGGTTGCCAGCCAATCGCAGGGCACACGGGGACAGACAACTTACTCGCTCATTCACACCTTTAGGGACAATTTGGACCGGCCAATTCACCTGAAATGCATGTTTTTGGAATGTGGGAGGAAACCGGAGTGCCTGGAGGAAACCCACGCAAGCACGGGGAGAACATACAAACTCCGCACAGGAAGTCTGGAGCTGGATTTGAACCCACGCAGGAGGTTCCCATGACATGAACTGTGGCGCACATGCGCTAACCACTGCGTCACCGTGCTGCCCCCAAATGTATTCTATTCATCAAAATGTTATTGAAATCTCTTGCAATATAAATTGCGCTAGCCCTTTCGTATGTTGAGTTTTCCAATATGTATGATTAAATTTTGTTCTGAAAACGGGACATGACATATTACTTAGCCTTAATTCACAGTGTTTTAAAACATTTATGATGAAATTGTGTATTTATTGACAAATAGAAAATGGTATATAATGTGTATATTCATATAATGCCTACAGTGCGAGCGGCATGGTGTCCCCTGCCCACTGCCTGAAGATAGGTGGGATGGGCTACAGCACCCCCACGATCCTACTGAGGACAAGTGGAGCAGATAGTGTATGGATGGATGCATAATACGTAGTTTGTATTTTTCCTTGGGCTTTCTAGCACTGGTTTCAGGTTGCACCATAGAGTGACCTCTAGTGGTCTAGTGTACTTTCAAAGTTATTGACAAATGGTTTGTAATAGCATGTAATCTGAAAAACGCTTACCCCCTTGAATTATTTTTGTATACGAAAGCACAGCGAGTATGGATAATGTCGCTATTTTGAATTGAAATATATTATTTTGAAGGATTTCGAGTATGTTTCCGGTTAAGTGACGTCACGCGTCGGCGAGCGCTTTGGTCTGAACAGCAGCAGAGTGCAGCTTGCCACTGGCCAGCCAGGCAGCCTGGTCCCGGGCAGAGGACCATCGCCCCGCGGCATCGCGCTGGAATCTCTCGGCGCGGAGCCGCCACCTTTTTATCCCGGAATCCTCCTTCGTTCCCTTCCCGTCGTCGTGACCAGCGTGTGCGGGTTTTGACAGCCCTGGCAGCGGCGTCGGGGGGTCCAGCGCGAAGACCAACTGCCATGGACCCCCAAGCGGCAACCGAGCCCCCGGCGGCAGCCACGACTCCGGCTGCTGGGCCAAGCGGGCGGCTTGCTTATGTCGGAGCCGACGGCGGTGGGTCGGAGTCCGGGGCCGGCTCGGAGGACACTTCGGTGGGATGCTGCAGCGACACGTTCAGCAGCCTGCCTGACATCGAACAGGAGAGTCTGGAGGACAAACTGAGGGGGCTAGCATTCCGGAAACAGACGTCCTATCGGTGAGTGAATGTGACACGAGAATGAATCCGTTTCATTGTGAAAATTGAATGTAAGATTTCACAAAACACGTACAATTCCGAGCGATTGACTGCCAACCAGTCCAAGGTGTTCCCTTCCCACTGCCCATCGGCAGATTGGATGGGCTCCAGCACCCCCACGACTCTCGTCAGGACGAACGGTTGGAAATTCGAACGTGTACAAGAAGTGTTATTGCTTGGGTGATAATTGTTGCTGTCAAAAATCCTTACTGGAATAAATAAGATTCCTTTAAAAATAGTTTTTGTGTTAACATTAGGAGTGGTGATATGAATTCTTTACTTAGTTTTCAGGTAACGAAGCTATTCCCAGAACAAATTACGTTCGTAGGTAGAGGTACCACGGTATGTCAAAAAAAAAGCGAGTCTCCAGGTCTTTTCTACCAAAAGTTAAGATTTTTTTAAATCAAGGCAAACCAAATGCTCTGCCTGTCATTGTTGAGTTTATAAAGCATGATGAGTTCTTGTGGAAAACTGCATTCACTCAACTGTTAAAATAAACCAGATAACACATTCAATGCCAAACATGAAAAAGGTCCCTTGTCATCCTACATAATATATAGGGTAGGTAACCAATAACATTTTGAATATGAATGCTTTAATCCATTTCAACATGTTCAGTATGATTTTTTTTAAAATAAATCATAACAGTAATCATAACATCAAACAAATACATGTTAAAATTAGATTACCGCACAATCAAATGATAGGCATATAATGTAAAAAACAACAACAAAATATTAAGTAAATAATAAAAACATTTAATTACCTTTTTGGCTCACGTTTCTTGAAAAACTGATCTAATGACGTCTGCTTTTGCCAATTCGTCAGAAATGCACGTGGCAGTGACGTCAAATTGAGCGATAGCCCGACTTGTCAAAACTTTTTCCGCCTGATTTCTTTACACAAAATTTGAAACTTCATGAGATTTTGCTAAAACGGCTTCAATTTGGGCTTATTGAATGATGTCTGCGTCCTCTTCCCCGCAATCTTGCCGGAACCTCTCCCCCTTGTTGTCTCTGAACTGTGACACGAAGAGCATGCTGGGTTGCCATGCAGATTTGAAGCGATAGCCAGTTTGTTTACATTCGGTAAACTCTAGGAGCTGTATTTTGACTTCATATCCTGAAACGCCTTTGTAACTAAAAGCGATATTTTCCCGTTCAGGTACTTTGTATTATGAAACCCTCATATGTAGAGACATTCGTAAGCAGAGGTACCCCTGTACTCAGAAATCTAAGGAGGGTCAGATTAAATCATCCAACAGTTTTTATGTTTGAAATGCCTGATTTAACGTTGAAAGAAGCAAGCAAATCACGATGCCTTGTTGTGTGAGAGCATGCCATGGGGGTGTTGTGGGGGCACACACACTATTGATTGTGATGTGAGAGTTCGTGTGCAGTGTGCGCAAATGCCAGCCACAGCCTGACACCCTGGTGTGACTGGCAGCAGCCGCTGATGGTGAAGACCATACAAACATACAAATCAGTTCATGTTGTCAGCTGTCACTGTCAGGAATGTGTGGAATGTCTCAATCACGACTTGTGGAAGGCCAATAAATGGTTTTGCACATAACGGTATTACAGTTTGAGGTCAGGAACAACTTAATTTGGTCGTCTATCTGGTATGAGGTTCACCAGGTGAGAATTTTGTTAGCATTAAACTCGAAGTTGGTGATGTCATGTGTAGGAGCAGGAGATCATGGCAATGTTCTTATGCTCAAGTAGGGTAATGTGTTCACTATCCACTGATTCCTTATCTGCCTGGGTTGTTGAGGCACCACTCTCTGTGGCGTTTCTTGATAATTGTACGGTACCCATCTGTCTCTCAGGCTGTTTTTTTGTCTTGGGGTTTGCTCCCTTCCATTTTTTTTTAAGTATTTGTGTGATAGAGTGCGTGTGTTTGTGCTCTTTAGTATAACTCTTCATAAGACTTTGGCCATTCCTATGTACAGTGGCTTATGAAATTATTTGCCCCCCTTGAACTTTGAAGTCTGAAATATGGCAAAAGGTCACAAACATAAAGATATAAAACTGTAATTTCTTGTGAAGCATCAACAATAAGTGGGACACAATTATGAAATGGAACACACTTTATTAGATATTTTAAACTTTTGTAACTAATAAAAAATGAAAAAGTGGGTGTGCAAAATCATTAAGCCTCATTGAGTTCATACTTTGTAGCGCCACCTTTTGCTGCGATTACAGCTGCAAGTCGCTTGGGGTATGTCTCGATCAGTATTGCACATCGAGAAAACTGATATTTTTCCCCATTCTTCCTTGCAAAACAGCTCGAGCTCAGTGAGGTTGGATGGAAAGCGTTTGTGAACAGCAGTTTTCAGTTACTTCCACAGATTCACAATTGGATTGAGGTCTGGACTTGGCCATTCTAACACCTTGATATGTTTTTTGGTGAACCATTCCATTGTATCTTTTGCTCTATGTTTTGGATCATTGTTTTGTTGGAGGACAAATCTCCGTCCCAGTCTCGGGTGTTTTGCGGACTCCATCAGGTTTTCTTCCAGAATGGTCCTGTATTTGGCTCCATCATCCCATCAATTTAAACCATCTTCCCTGTCCCTGCTGAAGAAAAGCAGGTCCAAACCATGATGCTGCCACCACCATGTTTGACTATGGGGATGGTGTGTTGAGGGTGATGAGCTGTGCTGCTTTTACGCTAAACATAACTTCTTGCATTGTTGCCAAAAAGTTCGATTTTGGCTTCATCTGACCAGAGTACCTTCTTCCACATGTTTGGTGTGTCTCCCAGGTGGCTTGTGGTAAACAGCACTTCATGATTACAACTGTTAAGTTTGAACTGCTGGTATTGTTCCACATTACATAGTGCAGTGGTTTGCACATTTGCGTGTCACATACCAACCATATTACATGTAAACCATAATTTATGATAATTAGGCACCTGGAAACGAACTATTTCAAATAAATTCCTGGGGTGAACATAACATAGTGCTAGATAAATAGATAGATGGATGAATGCAAAGATAAGGGAGAAGGCTTAAAAAACGCACAGTGGTGTTTCCTTTGGAAAATTGCACAAAAGTAAGTTGGATATCCATTTTTAATGTTTTTTTGTGATGTATCTTACCACATCATTTACCTGTATTGATTTGTGGGTCATTTTTGTAGTATTTAATTATGGTATATCGTGAAAATTATTCATAACTTTGATGAAAAATCTCATGGAGGGTTTTCTTTGAAGCACCTCATAATTGATTCAATTTTAATGCTTTATTCCACGTGTTTCAAAGTTAAAACATTAATCAAACCTTCATCAATGATATTGAATAAAACATGAGCTGAAAGAAGTCTTATTTTCTCTGCCCATTTCTTTTTATATATCAATTTAAAATTAATGAAAGTCATAAATCTCACAAACATAAACAAAACAAGTAACCCATTTGACATTGAAATGGCCGATTTAAACCAGAATAGAGATCTTCCTGCATCTTTTCAGTCCTGGTTTCTTTGGCCAGTTTTGCTGCCGCCTCCTGATAGAAAAGTCTACCCAAAGTTTACGTCGCTAAGGGAAACTGGGTTTGGAGAGTGATTTTTTTTTTAAATTATTTCCTGGAACAACACAGAGACTCTAGATGAAATGTCAGACTTGTTCTTTGCTTTTGGCAACAACCTTTAACTACATATATTTTTTTGGTTTTCACATGAAGGATAAGCCTGCCAACTGTAAAGTCACTATCAGATGCATTATGATGGCTTCTTCAAAGCACTTCCTGTGCATCTTCATCCAAGTCTTCTTGAGGTGTTTTGTGGGTCAACTCAAGATAGACGTGTCTGACAAATGTCATAACACACAAAGAAACTTCCCATAAGGGAAGTATGACTTTTCAACGTTATGAGTCGGGAAGAACAACTGTTTTTTGTAAGTGATCCATGCCGTGCTTCCTAACATTCCCCTTTATCGATTTTGGCCATATTGTTGGGACAAACGAGAGCCTTGCGAGGGCACGCAGATGCCCTAGTAAGCATTTCGTGTTTCGCTTGCCTCCAAGGCGGCCATGCATAGCGAAAGGCGTTAGAGGGTCATCTGCAAAAGGTCGTTTCGAGTATCTTGTCGGACCCGATGACCATATGTGGACATGTGAAGGAGGCTAAGGAAAGAGGCTGTCTGACACCAAATGTGGCATGTGTGTGTGTGTTCGTGAGCATGGGAGAGGCTTATCTAACCTCTATTAAAAAGCGAGTTATAAAAATTAAGTTAGAAATAAATCAATTAAAGGATAAATCTTAATTTATATTGAATAATAACATTAGATTAGAAACATTTTGTGGGGTTTTTAAGGGTTATTGATCTATCTTCGTTATTCATTATCCATTATCCGTTATCGGTCAGTTCATAATACGCTACAAAGCCTAGGAGCCGGGACACTTACTCTCAGCCAAAAGGCCAAGCTAAGGTCCTAGCCCTAAAGCCTTGCTGCGATCATTGCGAATGCACCGTTCCCGGAGGTACTGCAATACCGGGCCGATGCGTGGAGTGGACAGAGCAAGCTCATATTCCATCTCCGAAATGCAAAAATCAAAGATAGTGACTTCATAGAAAGTACACAAAAGGCCAAGCTAAGGCCAAGCTAAGATTAGAAACATTTTGTAGTTAACATTTGATCATACAACAAAGTTATCACATGAAATAAATTATTTTATTTAGTGAAGAATAATTTGTTGTACTATGTTTCAATCAAGTTTTGAAAAAAATGAAGACATCATAGACATCATAGACATCATAGTCATCATAGCGAGTGTCGTTAGCCCGTCTTTTGTCATTGCTCACTGCGGGCAGAACATGAATGCCAATTAGCAGGAGCAATTAATAGCAAGACATTGCTTGGCGAACCAAATTTTGACTGTGTGGTTCAAAATGAATGGAAAACCTGAACTGGACAGCCCGTTTTTTTAAATTAATTTATTCCTTGAACGATTAGAAATCTTGGTGATTCAGGCTATTGCAGATCAGGATTCCAACAAGGATCTCATTCATCATAGAGCTCCACATCAGGGTCGCGGTAGGAATTGGACTTTTCCTTCGGGCTTGACTGTGTGCTTCTGAATTCTGAGAAGCAACGTGTTCTTATAGGAAAGACACATGGATTGGTATTCCCTAAACTAAAAAAACATCAGAATTGTATTGTATTTGCTTAATTATTCAACCCCCTTCTCACTCATTTGAATTGCCATTGCAATTCAATGACACGGTGGATGTGAGGTTCAGGGTGGCAGGTACAGCTACAGCAATTTCCCAGTGTGGAGTTTACATGTTCTTCCCATGCCTGCGTGTGTTTCCTCCGGGCAATCCGGTTTCCTCCCACATTCCCAAAACATGCATGTAAGGTTAATTGGCTGATCCAAATTGTCCCTAGATGAAATGAGCGAGTGAAGGGTTGGCTGTCTCTGTGTGCCCCTGCGACTGGCTGGTAACTGGTTCGGAATGTCCCCTGCCCAAGATAGCTAGGATGGGCTCCAGCACCCCCGCGACCCTACTGAGGATAAGCGGTCCAGATAATGGATGTGTGTAGATTATGTCATTTTAAATTCTGACGTGAAAACAGATTTGGGTTGAATCTAAAACCCTATTGTTGTGCATATAAGTCAATTTTGCGAGTAATAATAGGTTTATCAACCAAAATTAGACTAGATCACTGGTCATTTAACTGAGATAGAAATAAAACACAGTTAGTAAACTTCTCATCGAACAACTTAAACCAAATAAGAGTGTTTTTTAAGTTAAATGGTTTCTATTGCCTTGTCTATTGTTCAAATTGATTTTGACGCGAGTAGATACTCTATTAACCTACCACTCATAAAACCTAGAACTAGTCCAGCATAGGTCCTTCAGCTACTTTTGCCAGAATGTGTTTATGGTGGCATGTTACATTATCTGGCAGACATTCGTCACGCTCGTGCTTGTGTGTCTTTCAAAAAAAAAAAGGCCATTTTTTCATCTATTCTTAGACTTGACAACCTACCACAGCCCCCAGGAAGATGATTTCTGTTTTTATGCATGTGTGTGTGTTTGAGATAGTGAATTAGTCAGCAGGAGAGTTGGTGTGTAAGAAATCCCTCCAATTAGCTGCTCAGTCACTAAGTGCACTTCCTGTCTCTGTCAGTGGCAGTTGAAGACACTCTGGCATAGTAATTGGCCTCGTGAGGAGAGTATTCATGTGTCATGAGAAGGATAATGGAACCGTATGTCCGGACATTTTTCATTACGACCCCCTGATACAAATAGTAATAAAGTATAACGTTCCCTCGCCGCAGGACAGGATATGGTGGTCATGCTGCGCAGACTCTGCTAAGTAAATATATGAGCAAATCAAATGTATTTAATAAGTTTATTCTGTTTTCAAGACTGGACACCTGCAAAGGAGATTGCATAGGATGCCAGTTCTGTATTTTAACTATTAATGCACACTGTTGTTTGTTGTTTTGACTACAATGAATTGTTTACACCATTTTCACTATTGTTTGCTGCTATTCTAGGAATTCCTCATCCTTTTTAAGCTAGGAGATATAACAAAAATAAAAGGCCCAAGGGGAGGGCCTTTAGAACAGGTTGGGATCTCTTATTTGAGGGTTGGCTTTGTTCTCCTTGCGAGTTCGAAAGCCATTGATGTCTTCTCTCCTTAGTTTAAGAGTCTACCAGTAGCGGGCCGTGTATTTAACACTTAGGCCTTCAGTAGCGCTCTTTCTGAATCAATCCAACCTTCTAACTATTTTCACGGTTCAAGGTTTCAGATCCCTTAACTGCCAACAGTGGCGGTTCTACACTAAATTATTCCCCGGGCGAGACCACCTCCTAGCACCCCCTCAGTCCCCTGGATCCCCCCTTCCCCGCCCACCAAAAATGCCAAGACACATATAAATGAGGGATATATTTATCAACTGCACAAATACTTTAATAACAAATACACTATACAGAAAAATGGCAAATATTTTTCAAAAAGGCTTGATAAATACAAATACACTATATACATAAAAATGGCAAATAGTTATCCAAAAATGTGAAGAGAACAATAATATAAAATAATAAATTTGACTTATTTTCCTCTAAAGCAAATCACACAATAACACAAAATTTAGTTGCATAATGAAAATGAATCGCAAACAAAAAAAACTGACTTTTCTGGCTCTCCCTAATGTAAAATCATCAAAAATTATAAGCAATCTGCTTGAGCCATCGTGACTGGCAGAGTGAGAAATATGCGCAGCAGTTGGTCTGCATTTTCAAAGTTATGAGTATGGTGCGTTATATGGAAGACAGGAGCCAGTCAGTAACTATTCTTTTATGAATAGTAGTAATACAGAGAATCTTTCCCCTTCTCCAGTCAAAGGTGAAGTGTCCTCCTTGGCACCCCTCCCCTACGCTTTTCCTCCTCCCAGCCTCAGTCTCTCTGCACACATTCGCAGCAGGCAGGGGCGTCAAAGCTCCAACAAAGTGGCGCCCAATTGACAATAGGCAAAGTCATATGTTGGTAGATAAACCAAAACTACTTTGTGGAGCACATTTATTATGTTTTTTTATTTTGAGGGACGATCTCAAGCCGTGCCCGCCCCCATATGTCATGGTAATAATGCCGCCCTGGGCGGCTTTCCGCTTCACTCGTGCCTAAAACCGCCACTGACCACCAGGATCATTGGGGCACCAGTGAAGACACAACTTTGGACAGCTTTCTCCACTGTTGACAATTCCTGGCCTTTTTTGGGGTCGTTGCAAAGGAGTGCTTTTTTGGTCTTCCTCTCCTCCTGGGTTTTCTGCTAAATGTTATTGCAATGGGGGTGGCACGGCTCCTGGGTGGTTAGCGCGCATGTCAGGTTAATTGACCGGTCCAAATTGTCCCTAGGTGTGAATGAGTGAGTCAGTTGTCTGTCCCTGTGTGCCCTGCGACTGGCTGGCAACCAGTTCAGGGTGTCCCTTTCCCACTGCCCTAAGATGGCTGGGATGGGCCCCAGCACCCTCGCGACCCTACTGAGGATAAACAATGCAGATAATGGATGGATGGTTATTGCAATGCTTTTCATTGCACTATTGCTATGTAAGAAATTGCACCGACATCTTAAGCCAGTCTCCAATTACTACCTCCACGTCTAAACTCGATGCAAACAATGTTAGCTACGTTAATCTCTACGACAATAAAGACGACTCAATTCAATCAAAACAAATATTTGGTAGGCGTGTGGTTGGCTCACTGCCCTGCCTTTTCCCGAGCAAATTAAAACAAAGCAGTCCCCGATGGATATTCCTGAAAACTCCCCGGATTGAAACGCAATAACAACCTGACTTTTGCTCGGTTAAGTCAATGCAGTCTGAAGGAAAGATTTCCCAAGAGCACCGTGACGTCAGGGGCTCGCACACTCGGATAGCGCCACACAGCGTAATTACTTCACCACTTCTCCCAGTAACAGACACTTGCAAAAGGGCACTCGGGAAAAGCTTTGGTGTCCATGCCGCGTAACTTTCTGGGTAGCTGCGTGTTTAGGAGAACCATGTAGTTCTGGGTCAGGGTGGGTAAACTACGGCCCGCAGGCCACATACGGCCCAGCAAGCTTTTTAGCAGCACAGCAGGATTTTTAATCCGGCCTGCCAAACGAAAACACTGGTATAATGACCATATATACTGTATCTAATAGTATATAAAGTACTATTCATAAAAAATGCATTTCATTGGTGGCAGTTTTTTGTCCCCTTTACTCCAAAATCATTACAAAATAACTATTACAGTAAAATTAGAATAAAGAAATACCACCACAGAAATACTACAAAATTATTACCACAGGAATACTACAAAAATACCTCTACAGACATAATAAAAAAATAGTACGGTAATACTAGCAAATACTGTAGAAATACTTAAAAAATCCCTCTACAAAAATACAGTAACAGTGATGATACAACTACTACAAAATACTACTGCAGTAATACTTTAGAAATACTACTAAAAAAATCCTAAACAAAATTGAATACAGAAATCCTACAAAAATATTAAACAGATAAATTACATTGATATTACAAAAATGCTAAAGGAATACTACAAAAGTACTACAACAGAAATACTACAAAATACTACAGTAATCCTACAAAAATACCAAAGATACTGCAAAAATTCAACGGAAATACAATAAAAATGCTAGTACAAAAATAACACAAAAACACTACAAAATGTTATTACTGTAATACCACAAAACTAAATATCAAACATAATGCTTAAAACCGGGACCTAATGTATTAATTTGCTTTAATTGTGAGCGATTCAAAACCAATTTGAGTCCACCCAAAAACGCAAAAAGGCTGGGCAATAAATTAGAAGCGAATTGGTGCTTTTGGGTAACTGAGTCTCCAAAGTTTGTATTCTTTCTCGTGCTTTGTAGCGCTCATTTTTGGTTGCATGACACACTACATTGACATTTAGTGGTTAAAAAAAATAGACCGTGTACTGCTTTTATTGGTTTATAATATAATATGCGATATAATTATTCAGTGTTTTATTCTAGTTATTTATGATTTTTTTTTAACTTCTTTATTTTTGTTCATTTTATGTTATGCATTCTGTGTTTTAAACTTTTTCTTGTACTTTAAGTGTTTTTTTACTGTGTATATCACACTTTTTCTGATTTCTATTTCTTATAGGTTTTTAAATGTTTTGCATTTCTTTGATATTTGATTTTTACCATTGTTTTCAGACTTTCTGATCAAAATACTTTTTACTGAAATGTATTACATAATTTTCATTGTATGTTGATAAAATTTTTCCAACATCTTCCCAAATGCAAAAAAAAGTACAGACATGAGTTTTGTAACTTGTGTTGAGATGCTCACTACATTTCTATTATTTTTATTAATTTTATGACATTTTCAAATATATTTTACAGATTTATTGTGTATCAATTGTATTTAATTGTATTTTATGTTTTTGTAATACTCATATTACATTGTTTTTTTGTATTGTTGCTGCGATTGTATTTCCATTTTTGGATCATACTTTTATTTTTTTGCAATTTTATTTTAAATGTTCAAATCAAGCAAACAATTTTTAAAAAGATGTGTCTTCTTAGAATAGCAGGGATTAAATTGTATATTTTCACTGTGTGTTACTGCATTTTGCAAGTGTTTTATTTACGGTTTTGTCCCTCATGATCATAAATTTTGTCTAACGCATATAAAGGAAATGCGGTGTTGGCAGCGTCCCTACGCAGCTTAAGTGGCTCTTGCTGATGAGATGAATAATGAGCGAGCTCTTGGAAATTGACTCTTCCTTCATTTCTCGCTTGGGTTTGCTTGACTTGAGAAGTGCGCTTAAATTAAGCCAAATGCTTACAAAAAATTCATACTGTACATTCATTTTTGGAACCACTTAACTTCACAAGAGTCATGGGGTTGATGGAGCGTCTCCCGGTGGCCTTATGCTATATGCAATGTATGCCCTTAACTAATTGCCAGCCAATCGCAAACCTCAAGATCAGTGTCGTAATTGGTCAAGTAGGTTGAATGTATATTATAGGTGCAGGAAAAGTGTTGTGGGATTTGTGTTTGTGTTTTCATTTTTTGTATCATGCATCAGTGTGTGCATGATGTGACGTATTATGCCCATATAGATGTACACCTTTACGTGAGCACCTCAAAACACTTTCGATATATGAGGGTTTTTTGGCACAATAATCTGGCTCTATATCAAGGAAAATCCAGTTCACGAGCAGTCCGAGAGGCTACAGTTAGAGACCGTTAGTAACCTCTCATCACCTGCATCAGCTTAGTCCGATATGCGCATGCGCCTCCCACCATCAAACACCTGATCCCGTGCCCTTGGTTGTACCGATAGAGAACCTGTATTCCGCAGCAAGGTCTTTTTGATTGCAGTTCTTTAATCCCATTTTATCGCATCTCCATTTAGTGACTTTTTGTGACCTTAGGAATGAGTTCCGGGATGGGAAACGGTGAAGTGTAGAAGAATGATGACAATTTAAAATGCAGCAAGAAAACCCTAGCGTGGTGTTCGCGTGAGTAATGAAACCAAACGAGTACAATCAGGAAGCAGCAAGTGTCGATCACAAAGCCGCGGAAGAATTGTTTCCAAGGGAGGTTAGATTTCTGTTGCAAAAAAAAAAAACAAAAAAACAAGGGGAGAATGAACCAGAGAAGTTGGCATCTACAAAGGAGATTAGAGATGTGCTGGATAAGTTCGAGGAAGTTGTTCGTTGGAAAAACAACATCTAGAAAAATAAACAACTGGTCATGTGACAGCTCCTTTATAAATACTTGCCTTGCACAATTCCGCAACATTTTTAAGAAGAGGCACAGACAAACATCCTTTTTTCCTTCAAAAGAACTGTAGAAAGTGATGGCGTTGAGAGTCCAGGTACAGTATCAAAGAATGTGATGAAAATTTAAAACAGGCAAAAAAAGTGTTCTAAAAATGTTTTGTGTATTCACATACATTTAAAGTTAGAGTTCCTTTCATTTTAAGTGTACAGTAAGTACTAATGTGTCATCAAAAGTCGTGTGCTGTCACTCCTCCTGCATCCGCCTATACTCCTGAACCTCCTCGCCACACCAAACCTTGGTTATGGACATTCCCTCATAATAAACCTGCATTTTATTTCTTTAATATCATCTTATTTATCTTATTATTGTAGTTCCTTATATTCAATTACTATTTTAATGGGTTTACATTGATCAGGATGATGTGTATTACAGCAATTTAGAGTTCACTTTGATTCTATTAGGGGGTCGGAAACAGGCCAATTAGTTTTTAATTATTACATTTTGGGAAAATGTATTTGTTACACAAGCAATTCAAGCCACGAGCACGATCCCGGAACGAAGTAAGCTCATATCCAGAGGTAACACTGTATTTTTCTGATCCCAGGCGTTAATGGGGATATGGGCGAGTCTTTATGGTTCATTTTGCTGTAAAAAGCTTTTCCCACTTTGAACAGGAACTAAAAAAAGACATTTAAAAAAAGGACAGAACAAAAAATGAGAAGTTTGTGTGGTGGCGTCACCCAAATAAGTTAGTCAATTATTTCTCAATCTTGCATAACAACCTCTGGAGAGTTTGCTGCAATTTGTCTTGCACAAAAAAACAAAAACAAAAAGATACCTCTTCAAGTAAAAGTGCACCTTAGATGCCAACCTTTCTGCCTAAAGATAATTAAACTGAAAGGTGTCTATGCTTTGAAATACTGAAATCCCCTCGTTTTTTGGTGGTTAATGGGTCACTATTTTGCAAGAGCTAACTTTCAGTGAAAACTTGTGTAAGTGATAATGAATACGACTTTGCGTTTATTTGTATCTTCCATGACAACTTTCTGTTTTCTCCATCCTCAAACATTTGTATCTGGCCCTGTGAATAAAAATGTTGTGATAATGACAAAATATAATGCCTACTTGTATGTTATCTGCATCACTGGTGGTCTAACTGTTTAGTGTGGGCGCTCTAACCATTAGATTCGTGGTTGATTCCTGTTGCAGACAATGTTTTGCGATTGTGGTCAGCGGAGTTGTTCGGTGAAAAACACGGTAGTATGCCATGAAATCTTTTGTAGTAACGCACACGTATAAATAATGTATGCATTTCAAATCTTATGTACCGTATTTTCCGATATATGAGGGTTATAACACACTTTCAATTTTCTGGACTGGGGTTTTGGGTGCACCTTATAGTTCAGGGTCCGTACGACTGCTTGAAATCCTTAAAAATGCTTGAATATTAATGCTGTGTTTTCAAGAATTCAAAATTGCGTGAATTTTGGGTGAGGTGCTTGTAAACGCCTGGATTGTTGCGATGTGTCACAACAAGTTTGCTAAAAAAATGTCACCAATACGGCTCTGGTGGCCTGGCTTGGTCATTGCAGTTCTTCTTCCCTCGTGCTTAACTGCAGCTGGGATTAGTTTGTATGGCATTGTCTCATGAAGCGTCATCGGCTCCTACGGGTCACGCCCAAGAAGACAGGTGCGTGCTACTCTTAAACAGGGCCTTATGAAACATGTATTCGTGCAAGGACATATTAGTTACGAACATTTTTTATTGCCCAAGCCATAAAGTAATGTTGCGTTTTCTCAGTGGCAAATTGTAAAGGGATGAACTTCCTGCAACTGAAAATTTAAGCTACATTGTCACGGTTGCCATGGTGCCCAATTGGCCCCGCCCATGTGGCGCCAGCTGCGGCTAATTTACAGTTTGGCTTTCCGTCTATTTAAGCTCAGTGCTCTCATTCTTCCTTTGTCAGTCCGTCAACGAACTTCTGCCCCGCAAGACGTGGATTCTGGCTCGGTCCTGTTTTCCTGTTGGTATTTCCTGTCCGGTATTGTTTTGTTTAATATCGGTTTACATTTTTATTCCCGTCTATTTTTGTCCTGTTTATAGCCAAATTTTGATATCCTGTTTTTATTATCAATCCTGTCTGTCCCGTCCTGTCCGGTATCGACCCCATCTGTCCAATATCTGCTTGGGCAATTGGAATCGATCTCGTCAGTCTTTGGCTTCAAGGCTTTCCACGCCAGACCGCTGCCTAATGTGCATGACTCCCCATTTCCCGTAAAATAAAAGGCTTGTGTGAGAAAACATCACGCATTTGGGTCCTGATCCATTTCCAGTTCTTGACATATTACAGTCATCTTTACCAAACCCATATAGGGAGAGAGATTTGTCTAAAAACAAACATATTCACACTTAACTCAAGATCTAAAAATCTTATGTCTTGATTAACGTAAACCCAGGATTAAAAATCTCATATGTAAATCGCAGATATATTTGTGGCTCTGTAAAATACACGATTCACTCCGGATTTTTTTCTTAGGTAACTGGCTTAAAAAGTGCTTGAATTTGGCCATGAAAAAGGTGTACGTACCCAGCTTTTTGCATGCTGTGTCACATTTCCCAGACATTTACCGCTCTGGTGACATTTGTTCACAGCATTGAAAACGCCTGCTCGTGCACGAATACATGCAGGTAGGATTAGATCCAACCGATCATCTCTCGGCACTCAGGGAAATGAATCACGCGCACGCACGCGCACACGTGTTAAAGCACACGCTCGTGTTAAGAGCACGCTATGACATTCTGCTGTTGTGTATTCATCTTTGTACTTGTATCGTTTCATCCTTTGATTCATTTCGGATCAAAGGCACACACACACAATGGTGCATCTCCTCCGCGCGCACCTCCGCACTCGTGGACACACAACCTGGCGAGGATCAACTACCGCTATAATTAGTGAGACAGCATCTTTATCCCGCTGCCCGTGCGCGCGAGTGCCGGTGAATGCGTGTGTCATTAGCAAATGATACTTTTTATTAGGCAGCTGCGAGTCGAGGTTAAAGAGGCAACACACCTCTCCGACTATAATAGTAGTGCTGCCATTTGGCACTCACAAAGAGACGTATTATTATGATTACTATGATTCTAATGCGTTGGCTTCGATTTACGCCTCTGCATGTTTTGCTCATGTTTATAACATCTTGCGCTTCTTGTTGCAATCTGCATCTATTCTCAGCAGAGAGGTCAGAGATGCACACGCAGCATGCCAATGCGATGCCTCCCACACACACTGAGAGGGAGGCTGAAGAACTATCACCAATTCTTTGCTGGTATCTAATGACTTCTGTGATTAAAAGTTCTGTTCATGTAGATTACGATTCATAGAAATTCAGGCAGGCTGTGGTAAAGAATTATCGTAAATTCCGGACGACGGTACGCACTTGGTTAAAAGCCGCATGTTCAAATTGAAGAACGTAACTAAATTTTGTCTACTTACTACGTACAACAGTTTTATAGCCGCAGGCCTAAGTTGGCATGAAAATGAACGAATACACATCCATTTATTATATTGCGGCAACCACGTGGGGAATTTGGCATTGACGCCTTTGGCTGCAGAACGCCAACTGCGCTTTCCCCCCCACACACGGTTTCAGCTGGTTCGTTTTTCGGTTCTGCTCAGAGTTGTTTAAGTCACATGTGGCCATTCGAGATGGCTGTTACTAAGACGAGCACACATTTGCTACTGTGCCGAACGAAAACGCGAATTAGGGCTGTATCAGATAAAATGTGAGCCCTATATTTCTGGGCGACATTGCCAGGGAAACCATACTGTAAAAAACAGTGCCAGATTGTACCGCAGACATATCTCTTTTTGTTGTTGTTGTTGTTTGGTGTTTTCCGCAATAATGGAGCAATTTTCATACGCATGTTATCGTTCCTTGACGATTAAAGGCATTTTCTCCAACCTGACATTGACGCCGATGATACGGAAAGAGTAGGGTAACATTTTTGATGGACTACTTCACTGCTGTTCAATTCACATGTATAAATTGACTTGATTTGTGGGTGAAAAAGTTAAAATATCGTAAGTAGTAAATAATGAATAAATTGTGTTCAAACCTCCCATTTTGCTCCTGTTATGTATGATATAAACAAACATGTACTAATGTCTCCTAGAAGGGCGTCCTAACATTTCCAAGGGCCCATGCGGCATTTTGTATTTAGAGCGCTTGCATTCTGGAAAAGTGCAGCTTGCCGTTAACTTCTGTGCCGTCACGAAATCAAAAAACGAGATTTAAAGCAGCAGTGTTAAAATGTAACAAAAAAGTACTGGCTGGTAGACTGGAATTTAGTATTAAACTGTAAAAACATACCACAATATTGACTATGTCTTTAAAAATTGTGTTTTAAGAATTGCAAAGCATCTTTTGGTTCAATTAAGCATCTCAGAGTGGGAGTTTTTTTTCTTTTATAAGTGTAAAAAAAGGCAAAAAACCCCAAATCTTGTTGTGTCATCTATCATGAATTTGACCCCTTACCTGAGTCAGAAGGAGGAGGCGACAGTGGGAGGATGGAGGAGTGAGAGCAGAGAGAGGGAGGAAGAGGGTGCAGGAGAGGAGGCGAATGAACAAGAGGGGAGGCAGAATTGGGTGTTGAGGAATGAGCAATGAAAGAAGAGGAAAATAGGAAAAAACTTAATTGTGGAAGGCTAGGAGAACCAAGAAGAGGATAGGAAGAGGAGGATTTAAGAGGGTAGAGGAAAAAGGTGAAGAGGGGGCAGATTAAATCAATCTAAAAGGAAGAAAATAATAGAATGAAGAAGAAAGGTTGAAGTGGGGGTGTGGTGACTGAACTAAATCAAAGAAGACAATAGAAAGGAGAATATTTGGGGAACAAGGAACAGACATAAATGTAACTGAGCAAGGAGTGGAAAAAGACAGCGTTCAAAGGGGGGATGGGATGAAGGACAGGAGGAGGTTAAGTAGGATCTAAGATGACAATAAAGAGGAGAAGAGGTAGGGAGAGAAGAACAGAGGAATACATGTGCTGAGGAGGATTGGAGAAAGCCAGAGAAAACAGAAGGGAGAATGAAATGAAGAACAGGAGGCAGTAAAATATTATGTTGATGCAGAAGAAGCTGGGGAGCAGAAAAACAGATGAAGAAGAGTAGGAGTTTAACATTTGGTGTGAGGGAAGGTAGAGGAGTGAAGGAACAGTGGACTGTAACTGATGTCAAGTCTCCTCTAGGGATGCACTGAAAAGTTTTAGTTGAAATTGACCAACAAATGGTGTTTTTTAATTTATCCGGATTGTCTTCATTGACATTGCTAGCAATGTAGTGACAATTGTTACCGCGTGATTATACATGGCACTCTAGTATAAACATGTAATAAAAACATCAAGGAATAAAATAAGACAAAAGAATGCAAGGAAATGTCGGCAAAAATATTTACAAGATCATGCTTAAAGGGGGTGTCCCTAACTTTAAAAATATTCTAATTAAAGACTCCATCATCTGGCTGAAATCATCGTTGCAGCTTCTGTCAAGCTGCCTGTCTTCCATGTGCACATATTTGTCAAGTCATGTTTATTTGTATAGGCCTTAATCACAAGGAGGCTGCACAGACCACAGATCATTGCAAACCACAGACTATTATTACACCATCCCCTGATCTAAAACCTACATGTGGGCAAGGAAAAACTCAAAAACTTGAGGTAAATGAAGAAATCTTGAGAAGGAAGCGCACATGAGGTAATCCCCCATCCAGGATGACAGGCCAAATTGGATGTTGCAATAACTTGTCTCTGAGACTTGCTCAAATGAACTCTTTTTTTTCATCTTTTAGGGGATTTGAGTTGGTATCTGGACTGTATTTGAGACGGTCCTTTTTTTAACGGAACCATTTTCATCATTGAATAAATGAAAAACACTCGCATGTATGTGAAATCACTTTACTCTTTTATGTGACGAGGAAGAACCACTGCAATAAACATAAAGCAAGCCTGGCATAGTGGGAGTATATTTGTACACGACTTTTTGAAAAAGAAAAAATGATATTTAATTATATTATTTGTTTGTAATATCAATTTTTAGTTTTTGACCAGGCACGGCCCATTTTAGTTTTTCTAGTTTGGCTGAAAATGTTCATTTCGGTTACCCGTAAAACCCAAGTCTTATCAAAACTCAGTTTGATCTTCTCCTTTTCTGGCTCCCTCTATCTTTCCCATGGAAGAGAACAAATGGTGGCCCCTAAAGACTAGAAGAAACAAAATGAGAAATGGTGGCATAAAATATGCATCAAAGTAAAGAGATGTCCAATAGTAGTTGTAAGAAGAATAAAGAAAGGACACAATGTGAGTTACACCCCAACGTGTCCGTTGGAATGAAGTGTGTGTGTATTTTGATGTACAGTGCTGTAAAAAAGTATTTGCTTCCTTCCTGATTCATGTATCTTTTTGCACGTTTGTCACTCAGAAAGGTTTCCGATAATCAAACCAATTTTAAAATGATACAGAGACACCCAAAAGAAATGCAAAATGCTGTTTTGAAATATTGATTCCATTTGATGTTTCCACAAAAACAAAATCAAAACCTGTCTGGCCCTCTGTGAAAAAGCCACTTTTGCCAGCGGTAACAGAAATTAAACGTTTAGGGAGTCCCCCACGACCCTAGTGAGGATACGTGGCACAGAAGATGGATGGATGAATGGTTAGGGAGTCTTACACAATGTTTTGGGAAATTGTTTCAAATCTGCCGTATTGGAGGTTTTTTTTTTAGCTTGAATTGTTTGTTTAGGGTAACACCACAGCATCTCAATTGGATTTAAATCCGGACTATGACTTGGCCTCTCCAGAACCTTCATTTAGGTTTTTGTTAGCCATTCATTGGTGTCCTGCTGCATGATTTCTTGTGAAAGAATTGTAAAAACTAATGACGTTTGTAGGCTGTACAACCTTTGCAATAATACATGAGTCAATTCATTCAAAAGTGAATTTTTTTTTGCATTGCCGGAAACTCGGCAAAATGTAACGTGATGTCAAGTTTTGGACATGTTTGATAATGACTTAGTTGCCACACTTGGGGTTGCTGTTGCTCACTGTTGTTTCAAGCGTTGCCCACCGACTTTGTGTGAACGCTCAGACCCGTGGAAAATTACAGGGAACATTGTTTGTGACCATTTCCAGACTGATAGAGTTCAATCACTTTTCTTCTCATTTCTTCTGGAAATTCTTTGGATCGTGGCATGTCAATTTTGTTCTTGAGATTTTGTACCATACTTCACTGTCTAACAGATTAAATTTAAGTGCATTCTTGATTCAACACATGTGGTGGCAATCACCTTTGAGTGTAGCTTGTGAAATTGAACTCAGCTTTCCCAAAACTGTGGTTAATCAGTGTTACTTTGTGATTCAACAAGAGGGGCAATTATTTTGTTACATATGCCCAGATAGGTCTTGTTTTGTGCCTTAATAAATAGAATCAACATTTCAAAACTGCAATTGGTATTTCCCCGGGTTGTTTGATTGGTTTGATAGATTGAAACCTTTGTGATCGATAAATATGCAAAAATTATAGATATCGGGAAGGGGGCAAATACTTTTTCACAACTCTGCAATGTTGCTCAGCAAATGTGTGGTCTGATTGGCTGCACACCTTTCATACAAGGAGGAGTCTATTGGACTGCATTCAATATTGAATATTGCCCCCCCCCATTTGGACAAAAATGTTGTCTACTGTATTTCCATCATAGTTTATATTCTATACACATAATGCGCGACATGTAATATTTCTTTTAACCCCACACACACAAAAAAGCACTGTGGTCACAAATACATGTCATTTAGCTAGCAAAATGACAATTTTCATCTGAGGAGTTTGGGTCCATCGTGTAAAACCCTGTCAGCGTAGAAAGAGAGTTCTAGTTTAAAAGAGCCAAATTTATAAATAGAGGGAGAGGAAGGTCGGAAAGGAAAGAGTTAGACTTCCTGTGCAAAACCTGATGACGGGATGCACCAGAGTGACAGAAAAAAAAACATAAGCCACAAAAGATGGACGTTCCAATGTTTCCTCTTTTCGATTTGACGAGTTGTGGCACTCCTAAAGTCTTTGGCTTTTAGTTTAAATTTACTCACTCAAACACTTGTTGACACATACTCATACATTATACTCACACACTTGTGTGCACATACAGGAAATAAAAACAGTGACCGATGTGTACAAGGAAGGCTAGTCGCTTATTTAATTATCTCTTATTGTACAGTATATGTTGCTTGTACACTGCATATGTTTATGTATGTGTATATGTGCAGCAGTGAGAATTTTTAGAGTTTGCAATACAGCTATGAAGAAAACGTTCAACTACGATTCAATTTTTTTTTTAATTGTCATCGAGAACAATGTAGTAAAAATCGTTTGCAACTAGATTAGACATGACATCCCAGGATAAAGGAGATAAACCTGTGATGTCAAGATAAATGGAAAAAGATATAAGGCTGTGCTTGTAGACTGGACTATGTTGTCGGTGCATGCAGAAAATGCAATGAAAAATAGTGCAATTACATTTGGCAACAAAAGAAAACCAGTCAATAAATAAGATATGAATACCCAGTTTTCTATACTAGGCCAGACAGTCTTGTGTGCTTGTTTAGGGTGGGAATGGCCCTGGGGATAAACGGTCTGTGAGCCTATTAGTCCTTGTTTTAAGGGACCTGCGCCTGCCACATAGGAGTCCTTTATGATGTTCTTGGATCTGTTGCGGTATCGCCGTACGTCAATGTCCTACAAACTAGGCAGAGAGCAACCAATGATTTTTTGGTTCTGACTCTCTGTATGGTTTTTCTGTATGCTGCCCTGCTCCCAGCAAGCCCACACCGTGCTGTTTTAGTTGGCAGCAGGGGCGATTTTCAAATCAGAGCTTTGGGGGTGCTGAGCACCCAGAGAAAAATGCGACCTGCGTTCGATTCAATGCAGCTAAAATGAGGACTAATATCTGTTAATAATGACGAAGTTGTGGTATTGGGTGGTATAATAGTTGTTCAACATTACTACTCTTACCTACTCTTACCACTTACCACTCTAACATACTCTTACCATAATACACTGGGGCCTCCGCAGACTCTGCCGCTATGCTGCAAGTGACACTAGCCGAGCGGAAGGGGGGGGGGAAGGGTGGTGAGAGCAGTACTAGAAATAAAATGACTGAACCATTTCAAGACACTGGAGTATCTCTGACACTCTATTTTTAACACTTTTGGTCAGGTTTACTTTTTTTTAAGTTTCCATCTAGCATTTCTAATCATAGTTAAAACCTCAGTGAGTAATATTTTTATTACATGGCACTGTATAATGCGAACAAAAAACAGTGCCACAGAGCACGGTGTAGCAGCAAGTTTTAGACAAACACGGCGCTAACCTTAGGTAGGGATTGCACTAAGTAAAAGACATACAAATTTCTCAATCTAGGATTTTTTTTTATAATAATGAGCATCCGTATGATTTTTCAGGTATTGTGTCAAATTAATGTTGTGTTTTTACTGAGTGAAAGTTTTTTGTACTACTAGAAAGCACTAAATACTACACACTGTCTCTAAGCCTATTCTGTCCTTTATTAAGAAAAAGAGAGTTTGAAAAATGCTATAATTTGGGGGTGCTTGACGGGCGAGTTACGCCCACTTAATAGCAGTAGAGATTTCACACATTAAAGACAAAAACAAACCCACACACAGGAGGTAGACAAAATACTTTTAAATGTCCCATGACATAAAAAATACTTCATCCCCTCTGTTTCAAGGTGGTGTAGTTTTGTGTTTGTGTGGGTCTTAATGTCTTCCTGCTATTATAATTCGTAAGCCTCTGTCGTATGTGTTTGTGCATTTTCTAGCTTCTTGTATGAGATAAATAAAAATAGACCCCACGATATCCTCATGCTAGCTTGCTCATTATTGTATTGTTGTTTTTTATTGATTTTTCTTCGACAACGTTCATCATTATCGAGCCTTCTAGTTAAAATATAGATTGGTTCTCTCCTCTGGTACACACACTTCATTTAGAATGAAACTCTTGTTGTTGTTTTGTTTATGAATTTTTTGAGTATAGTTAAATTATTCAAATGTTTTATTAGTATGTACCAGTAGATTATTTACATTCATCTATCTATTTATCCATCCATCCACCGATCCAATAGTATTTTTGATTATTATAACTAAATTCGTTATAGGTTGTTAAGTCAAAAAAATTAGTAAATTTTTGGCAAAATTTTAGAAAAAAAGTGCAAAAAAAAAGGTTTTTAAATAATTATTATTGGTTTTCCTTTTTGCAATTTATTCCCCTTTTTCAGGTGAGCATTTATTTTTTTTGTTTTTCAGTCTTGCTCCACCATTTACATCTCAGTGCTTTCTTAGTTTTCACTTAATCCATTACCTGAAAAAGAATGATTTACTTTTGTATTGACTTTCAATAGATTACTTCAGTTATTGTTGAAAATCAAATCATTACTCAAAATAGTTTTCAACTACCCTCAGTCATGCTTGAGCGTCAAAAGTTTACCGACCTGTCAACGTATCTGTGCCATTTCTTCTTTATTATCTATCTTGGAGTCCGGTTCTCTCAGCGCAGCTCGTGTGTCGCCTGTCCATCGGGTAGGTCGGATGTCCACCTGATCTCCGGTATCGGTCGCCCGTCGGTCGGCAACCCACAGACACGTTCGTCAGATAAACTTTGCACATTGCACTGTAGAGAGCCATGATAAATGTCAGGGGGTTGTCGGCATTTCGGAGAAGGAGGGTGAATGCGGTGTTTCGACGTCTGCATGGTCGCAGGTGAGTTGGCTCATTTAACCTGAACCACTTGAAGTTTCAGACTCTGTAGTCCCAAAATTACTAGGGTGGGTCAATTTAAGGCCAAGCATTACATAAAGTTACCACTAGGGATGTCTTAATCAATACTTTTTTCATTTTAATGTTATTCGCTTTCCTTTTTTTGAAAGCTTGCTTTTTCTGATACCAATTTGATATCAAGATGATCCACCTTTCCTTTCAGACATG
Source organism: Urocampus carinirostris (assembly GCF_059441175.1). Taxonomy (NCBI): domain Eukaryota; kingdom Metazoa; phylum Chordata; class Actinopteri; order Syngnathiformes; family Syngnathidae; genus Urocampus; species Urocampus carinirostris. The sequence goes on from NC_142359.1 coordinate 21,577,182, forward strand.
TTGGAGAGTATATTTTCAGCAGCCAAAATGATATATTTTGTGGTACTGGACCCAAGTGAAAGGGAAGCAGTAACTTGGGCAGCGGTGCTCAAAATAAGGATGGTATTTATTAACAAAACCAGGAACAAAGTAATAAACCAACAAGGGGGCACAGAACAAATGCCCAGACAAAATCAAACCTGATAAAGTGCCGACCAGAAACACAGACCGAAATGGGAAATTCAATGAACAAAGATACAAACAAATGAGGACTAAACAACTCACAAAATGTCCAAACCAGAAACAGGAAACAAAAATCAAATCAGATGTCGCAATGACAATGGACGATGTGTGCTGTCCAAAATGTCATTATAAAGGGCCAGGATAGTTAGGCACAGATGTGAGGCAATTTGACGCAATTATGGCCAGTTCCAAACCCGTTGGCACCTTCTGGTGGAAGGAGGCATACCAGACCTTAACACAAAATGCATTATAGCTCACAAAAACACATCGGCTCTAAAATTTGACTTTCCAGAACTGTTTCTGATACACATAAAACTGCCCTGTTTACAAACTTCCAGGATTTCTACATGAAGGAAATAGATCGGCCCATGGGCCGGTGGCTGCTGACAACTAACTGTTCCAGTCCACTCAGTTCTTTATTCACTTTATCGGAACTTAATAGGACAATAGAACAAATATGGAATTATGACATCACCCAACACATTTTGCACCTCGTCCTTTTGAAAGGCACGCAGCGGATCCTCTGCATATTTACCGGATCAACCGACGACTGTCACACAGCTCCGTTGCCACAGCAACGCAGACAGCCCTCCTGTGCGGGGAGGGGGATGAGAGCATACAACCGGAGGAGGAGGACCGCATACATGAGAAAGAATCATTTGTGTTCTTCTATCATTAATTAAACATGGCCGTTTTGGGGATACAGTAAAATTGATGGAGTCCAATCCTTACATTGTACGATATAAGAAATGTATTACTCTTGCCTACCAAATGTTAAAATTTGCCAAAGATGCCAGAGGATGTCTGCAAAGCGCTACTTATTTCTCAATCAAAACGCTTGACCCACAAAAACGTGATTTCTTGGCTCAAATATGTATGCAAACTTTGCAATGAAGTTCCTCATTTAATTGCAACATACTGTAATTTGAAAATTTTTGGGCACCTCTGATCAATTTCATAATGTTCCTTTATAAATCATTAGTTGTTACTTAAAGGTGGGGTGCATCGTATGAGGTGCACTTAAAAAGTTGAAGGTTAAATGTTTTCTCGATTAAGTATGTGTTAACAATGCCCAACTTAGTTCAAATAGCCCTTATTCTTTAATTTCTATTGCGCCTATTTGCTTTTGCTTTTACTTTTTTCAAAGCTGTTTGGGGCGCAACACATTAAGTTCGAGGAAAGAAGGACGGCATGCTTGTCTCTGCATGTTTTTTTTTATTTACTGCATTTCTCCTTCTGGAGCATGAAAATGGTGAAAGTAAGAACATGCCTGCTTCCAGTAAAGTCCAAATCCCAACTCAAACCCTTAAAAAGATAGAAAAAAGAATTGTTTATTCGAATGGGTCTCAGAAATGCATGCACTTGCACAAGCATCATGAACAAGCTGCCTAAGACTGCAATCATGACTTTATGATTTGAAATGATCTGCATTTATATACTGTAGCGCTTTTCAAGTCAAGTCTTCCCAAAGCGCTTTACAGTGTGCTTCACATTTCCCAATAGTGGCCGTGCATGTAAGGCGCTAACCTGCTTATTGGTGGCATTAGGGGTTCAGTGTCTTACCCAAGGACACTTCGACATGTAACACGGAGCAGCCGGGATTTGAACTGGGATCTCTTGATCCCAAGACGAGCGCTCTACGTTCTGAGCCACTGGCGCCCCAAGGAGATGGTGGCAAAGAGTAACAAGTTTAGAATCACAAACCCTACCTTTAATAGCTTTTTTTCCCATTACCAATGGACAATGGATACAACCAGTGACGTGCAATGAGATTCGTGTTTGGTGAGGAACAGTCAGATTTACAAATAAATGAAACTAATGAAATGAAATCAAATGAAAAATGATGACAATGAATGATGACAATAAACTACATCTTATTCATTTGATTGGCAGTGAAAAAAAGCAATAAAGAAACAGTAGCATAGATTTTTTTTTTAATTTTCTTTACTTTTGAATAAAAGAATCAATAGATAGGTAATCCGCCGCTATGAAAAAAAAGTCCATACCGGATGTCTTGATTTGTCGTTAGCTTGCTAATAGTGTCACTTATTCCATTGTTTAGGGCTGTGCACCAAATCATAATCCTTGGTCTCACTATTTACTTCTGCCTTGAGGAAGGAGAATTGCGTGCCTCACTCTACATCTGCTAAACACAGTAATAGGTTGCATCCGAATTGTATTAATAATATTCATAACTTCATTTGAAAATTCAGCAAATTCGACAAAGAAAATCCCAAAATTGAAGAGATAAAGGAGAAAAACCTTACTGCATAAATTAAACCACTTGTAACAACAGACAGCATTCATACTAGTTCAAACCCGTCATATACAGGAACACATGTATAAATTAATAAGCACTGAAATATGCTGTAAAAAATAAATGAACATGTATATAAAGCACATAGCCAAATATATAAATAGTTGACTTAAATGCCATTTATTCATTTATTTATACATTTTGTCATTTATCTTTTTATGTATTTATTTCGCCATTCATTTTATCATCCATTTTATAACTTTTCATGTTTTTGTCGTGTATTTTGTTAACCAAAAGGAGAGAGGCAGGTCAAAACGTCTGAGCTTTTCACCTTTGTTCATCACTGAAACACTCAGGCAACTGGGCTACCTTTTCATTTTAACAACATTTGGTTGTGACAAAATACAGGACAAAAGACACAACAGATTGAATACAGAAATAAATAAATGACAAAATGCATAAATAAACCAATGATTTTTATTAATGTAATCTATTTATGTGATAAATGTGTTCATTTATCTATATGGCATATACAGTATTTGTAGGAATGTATTTATTTATACATGTATTTTTACATTTTCCGGGTTTTTACAGGTCTTTGAACATGTTAGAATTTTAATGTGCTTTCAAAGATCGACAAGTGCTTGAATTATGGGTGAAGTGCTTGCAAATGCTTAAAACTTTTGCCATTTTTCTCTACAAGTCTGCTTTAAAATGACTCAAAATCTGCTCACTGGTGGCTTTCCTTTGCTATTGCATTTCTTCTCCCCTCGTGAGTAACTACAGTTGGCATTAGTTTGTGCGGCATAGTCCAATGAAGCGTCATCGATTCCTACGGGTCACGCCTAAGACAGGTGCATGCTACACCTAAACATGACACTATAAAATGTGTAATAGTGGAAGGATTATGTATCATTTATGAGCAATTATTATAGGCCATGCGAAAAATGAAGGTAGCAATTCCCAGTGGTGTATTGTAATGGGAAAAAGTTCCTGCAACTAAAAATGTAAGCCATATTTACTGTCATTTTTACCAAACATTAATATGGGGAGAGGTTTGTCACAAAAACAAATATATTTGCGATTTACTCAAGATCTAAAAATCATATGTCTCGAAATGTTAAAAATCATAGATTGAAATTGCAGACTAATTTTGGGCTATACACAATACATGATTCACACTGATTTTATATTTTTAGTGTTACTGGAAAAAATGGAAACTTGGTTTTGATAGTCTTTGAAAGGTGCTTGAATTCAGCGATGAAAAAGGTGTTCGAACCCTGGGATATGACTGGATTGATACTCTATACTTCCCATGTTGTTTTTCAGTAGATGAGGATTTCCTCAAACTTGCTGACCTGCTACTTGGTGTGTTCACCTAAATACCAAAGTGTGTGTAGTGGAGCAGGTAAAGAAAATGTCATTTCTAGGTCACATCTTCTTTCCCTTGCTCTGCACTGGCCTTCAACACACCACACACACACACATGTGCTGCAGGTAACATTACAATACGGAGAAAGGCAATAGGTCAAGCGCACTGTTAAAAGAGCTTGTTATTTGCATCTCATAAGAAGTTGGAATGTATTTGTGTCTCTGTGGAGGCAAAAGAGGGTGAGGGAGTTCTAGTCAGCATATGTCCTCGCATTTCGGCCGTTGTCACCCACGCAATACTATTTTTATCCCCTGAGTTTTGTGTGTGTGTGTGTGTGTGTGTGTCACATCAGGTTACAGTTTGTGTAAACAGACTCTTCTTTGTCCTCCTACTTGACAGTTTAAAGCAGTCAGTCACCTTAGGAGGGGTGTCCAAAGTTTTCAGAAAGCGCGCCAGATTTGGTAAGCAGAAAATGTGTGAGGGGAAAGTATTCAGCCTGGCATTCTTTGAACAGTCTTTAATAAATGTATCCTCTGTAAAAGGTTAGCAGTGCTTGGCGACCTCAGAGCACGCCTTTGTCGCATTTTTACTTGACTTGCAGGGTCTCTTGAAAAAGCCCTGCTCTTCTGTTAAAACAGCTTCCAGTTGCTTCACCTTTTCACAGCGTTTGCGTCCAGTTAGCTTTCTGTAGTGAGCGTGTTTCGTTTGGCGGTGCCTCTTGATATTATATTATTTGGAAGGAGCCACAGTCTTTTGATAAACCAGCCAGACGCAGTCTTTTCAGATTTCGGTGAAAAGAATACCGATCTTTCCACTTGTCCTGGAAGCGACAACCCTCACAGTCAACTTTTGTTTTATTATTTACTGTTGACATGTCGTAAATGGGAGGGGGGTGCTAAAGTTCTCACAGAAAGTTGAGGGCAAGGCTGCTGCCAGCATCTGGTGAAATGGTGATTTTGCTTCTTTTTTGGTAAAAAAAATTACTGGCAGGCCTCATATTATTAATTCTATGACAGATGCCACGGGCCAGTAAAAATTTGATCACGGGCCGTAACTGGCCCCTGGGCCGGACTTTTGACACAGTCTGAAACTTAGGCAAGTTGGCACATAAGTCCCTGTATGGTTTATTTCCCACCCAAAGGCTGGGGCATGGGGGAGGAAGTCATTCTTTACTTTTTTCTTTCCACCTGATAGAAATACAAATATACTGATCTTTGATTAGTTTTGGTTTAGAAATAAATTTGACACATAATCTAATATTTAATCAGATACTTTGTTGAAAAATTTTAGCTTATTTGTCATGTAAATATGTAATTTCTTCCCCATAACTCTAAATAAAATCTAGTTAGTTTGTTACAAATTAAAAAAAGAATCTCTTTTTTTAATTTTTTTATTATTTTTCTTGAAAAGTGAACATTCATGTACATTTATTTGGGTATTTTACGGTTGTGATATCATGTTTTTATTCCATTATTTTTAGGTTTTTTTTTGTGAGTATGTCTGTGTACTGGACGTACCCTTATGTTTGGTGGGGAGTGGTGATTTTCTTATTGTATGTTTAATATTTTTATATAGCCCTTTTGCATTTTGTTTGAAAATTATCCATAGAAACACATTTTGATTTATTTGATTGGATAACTGAGTTTGATTTTAACATTCATTAAACTGATTAAAACAACTATTACAATCAATGGGCAATATTTTTCTTTAAAGCAGTGGTCTGTATACCCCATAGGGTCCTAGTGGGTAATGCCGGACGTACGTGAGATTTAATATTAAATTCAGAACAAGCATTTAAATTAGAATAAGTTCAGATAATTATTGTATGATGTCTATATTTCAGGAAAATATAAGTAAAATTGCAAAATTCGTTAACCAAAACGACATATTCTTCAAGGAAATGTAACATATAGTGAAAAAATACTCAATGATTTCTGGTGTATGATACTGTAATGAAGCATAATCATCTCACGGGGCATAGGAAAAACCTCTTGTGTGTCACATAGCCTTGACTTTGACATTCTGAACTAGACCATCTTGTTCCCTGCACATGGTTTCACAAAAACATGTGCCAAAACTGTTGCATCCTGCTTGACCGTTGTTGAATAAAAGATGGCCCGTGATCCCCTTGAGACCGATTTGAGCGAAGACCTGAACTGGCCCTCGATCAGAATGATGAATATGACTGACGAATGAATGAGAAGAACCCGATTGCAGATTGCTGATTCACGCATGTTACAGAACGTTCGATATCGAAAGCACTCGCTCGCTGGCTGGCAAGCTTGGCCACAAGCTGTTCCCGCTCCTTCCTCCTCCCGTGGAAGCTGGCCCAACGAGTGCGGGCATACCATGAATAATTAATTCCGTGGTGGAATTCTCTCTGTGATTTTCACGCGATTAACAATGTTCTTAGCCACGAAACATTTTCTTCCAGGTTTTTGTTAGCCGCTGGCCAGATTATGGCTAATGTTTGCATGCTAAAGCTTTAGAGGTATCTTTGTTACAGCTCGGCAATTTTAATACAGAAGCACGTACTTATTGTGTGACATGCTATATGCAAGGAGAGTTTTATCCTCTATAACCAGAGGTGTGTAGCTCAGGAGGTAAGGCGCCCGTATTGAGATCAAGAGATTACAGGTTCGATGTCATCTCCGTGTTATATCTCGAAGTGTCCTTGGACAAGACCCTGAATCCCTAATGCCACCAATAAACAGTTGCCTTGCATAGCTGACGCTGCTATTGGTCTGTGAGTGTGTGTGAATGGGTGATTGCTATTTAAATGCAGACGATTTCCATATAGTCATCCAAATCAGGGGTGGCGAACGGGATGACCAGGCTGCAACGCAATTAAACGTAAAAAGCTTATTAACTTCAAAATACTTCTAAAGGTACAAAATGTCCCAAAACTCACTTAAGTAAATGTAACTCGTAACTACCCACCTCTGGCTTTAACGTTGTTTACTTCGCACGGTTCGCTTCTTGAACTGATTTGAATAGATACCATTGAAAACAACGAAGTCAACATAGCACTCTAGGATATACATTCCCGACTATCGAACGAGATAGGTTCCGGATGATCGTTTGTAAGTTGAATTTGTTCGTGAGTTGCTTCAGTGCTATATTTTTGATGTTTTAAGGTTTACATAAGTATGGTTAAAGCTTTTAAAAGGAATCTGTATTTTTTTGTACCAAAAAATAAGCAATTCATAATATACTATGCTCTACCAAGGTAAATAAAGTTAAGTGTAACTTACTTTTGGAAGATAAGCTTCAAGAGGTCCTCCTCCATGTTAGAGAGTGTCTGAAAAAAAGTGGTCCAACCATTTTCTCAACCCCATCAAGCTTTCTTATTCCACTTTTATTTCAAATGAAACGGCTCGCCTCTCCTTTACACTTTGCACCAACTGTATTGAATGGATGCACGAGATATTTAACAATAAAAATGTCAAAGTTCTTAGCACCTTGGAGATACAGTACAGTATGTTTACACACGAACTAGGAAGAGGAAGCCGGATTTCTTCTTCAGGGTGGATGCTGGGTGAGTTTTCACAGCGCCACATGCTGATAGCGGCAGAAAGAGGCACTACAGTACTGTCCTGTACTCGGAAAAAGGTGCACACTATACAAAATCTAACTTACAGCAATGTCCGGATATTTTTCGACATCTCGAAAAAAATGTTCGTATCTACCGTTTATCGTAAGTCGAATGGTCGTAATTTGGGGAGCGTCTGTATTATTTTACCATGGATGATATGCGAGTGCAACTCATTTGTTGCATGAGACCGTGCCGACCACCGCATCGTTATCATCAGTTCCCTCTTTCTTGGCGCTATTCACTGTCCAGTCAATTAAAAGCTAACGTGTCTCATAAATACGTAAAAGAAATAGAGTTAAGTGCCGCAGCTAGAAGCTTTTTCTTTGTCATCATAACCAGCCACTTTATTCAAAGTGCTAAAGTAGAATGAACGTGCTTGAGTCATTTGCGTTTCACCTCATCTATTGCACTTTACTGACAGAAATAAACTTCATTCTAAAGCACTTGTTTTATGAAAATGTATTTATCCTTTTTAATAGACTGTATATAATGGTTTGAATTAGTATTTTTTTTTTATGTATTCATATATTCTATTTTTCATGGGCTATTTTGTTTCAGTGTTACTGTTTTGATATTTTGGGCAGGGGTTACGCATTTTTGGTTTTGGCACCAAGTTTTCGTTTCAGTGCATCCCTATTTAGAGTTCTTGAGGTTATGAAATCTGTTTTTTTGTGTCCTCTTTTAGGAAGGCCATCTCCCGCTCGGGCCTGCAGCATCTTGGTCCACCGCAGGCTGCCTTGATTCCCTCCAACGGGCCCAGTAAAGAGCCTCGCACTTGTATGGACTGGACGGTGAGTCCAAAATACATTTTAGTTTTGTTGTAGTCGTTCATATTTTAAGACAAAATTCAACAAAACCTCCAAACCCACTCTCCAGACAAAAGCTAATTTTTCAGCACCTTAGCGCCTTTCTTTTTTTCACTATTTGAGGTTTGGTTATTTGATAAAATCTCTAAAATAATAATATTGTCAGTGCCTGAGACAACAAATACCACTTAAAATTAGTCTCCCTCCCACAGTCACTTAAGATCGTGTGATCTCATTTTGACCCTCATTATTTTCGTAAGTAATGGTTTCAAAACAAGGTGCGAGAAAAGTTATTTTTCAAAATGTCACAAAATATTGCAAATGACAAGGATACAAATATATATACTTTTGGCTCAGAGGGCACTGGTTGAGAGAAAGACAAAACAGGTATTTTTTGCAGATCCGCCCACCCCAACTGCTCACCCAATCAAATTTCTCTGGTGGATGCTTGGCTGGCGTTTTCAGGTGCTTAAAGATGTTCTGTGGGTATGCATAATAATGTTTCTCACCAGAGAACATACATTATTTAATGCACTTTTATATACAGGATTCCGTAGAGACATACAGCCAAATCAGGGTCTGTTGGTGTTACACCGTGACTGTAGACTGTAAATGGGACTATGCCCAATATATTTTGGACCGAATCAAGGATTCACTGCGGAGCTTCGGCTTTGCTTATACTACAATTGGAACAATCAATAGAAGATGAGCATAGCCCTAATTTATCTCCGAGCCAGATGTACTCATGAAAAGAGCCATACCTGGCTAATAACCAATGAGTTTCTGACCGCTGCTTTAAGAGGTGGTGGGGCATTGCCAATCTGCCTTCCAGTTTTTGCCTGGAGAACTCACGTTAGAACTGCTGTCAAACACAGTTCACGTCCAGACTTTTGGACACAGGGACAGCAACGTGACACTTGTCACTTCTCGGCTTTTCCTCTTGTGAGGAATTATGTTGCCTTTAGATTAAATATCCGTGTGATTTGTTCGCGGAGAAGAAAGCGATCCAATTTTAAGAACTTTAAGAAGGCAAGTTGATAATGTAGCCTCTCATTTGCTTTTGGAAATAAGAAAATTAACAAACATAGATATTTCAGTATTAATCCTGTTGAAGGTTTTTCTCTTTGTTGAGCCATGCAGAATTTTTTTTTTTGGTTTAATTTAACTTTATTCCTGACTCATCCCTCAATAAAGCTAGAGAGACATTTGAAAGCCCTTGGGCTGCCGGTGGTCCATTATTAACAGCACTTGATCCATACATCACCATTCAACGCCGCTCAAGCTCTCTGGTGTTCATTTTTCTATTCCATTGTAAGAGGCGCCATCCAAAAGAGGAGCGTGCGGCCGGATCGCACTATTTTGATAAAAGATTCCCCTTTTTTCTGCATGTGTAACAATCAGACAAAGTGGCAGCGGCGGCAGTGAAATGCCGACTTCTTTACAGTAGTGTTAACATCAGAAATGGCGCTTGCTCGGCTATTTTTAGTTGACTGCGGCATACAGTCAGAGTACAAATGGATCTTCAAAGGAAGAAACAATTGCATTCAGCAAGACAAAAGCCCAAAAAAGACTACAAAGCATCAAGGGGACACTTTTTCCATCTTTTTCTACCTCTTCTGTTATTATATTAACCACGTTTTAGCATGCCTTCACTGCGCTAAGTATAGGGCGCAGATATCCGAATTCTTGAATGGTTATTGCCGACCCGATAAGAATTCTGATGACAAGTGACTTACATAATTAGTTTGTCTACGCAGAGGATAGAAAAAAAATCCGAGTTTGATTGTGTACCTTTGATTCAAGGCACAATCTCTGCCTAACGACATTCACCAAGTCACGATGTGTCTCGCAACGTATCCATTGGATGGCGGAAGTCGACATCCAACTGACACTCTCCTGTGGCTCTGCCTGCAGGGACGCTTCCTTCACGTCAATTTTGGCCTTTAGCGCTCTGCATGAAACTCACAAATACACACACACTCCCACACACGCACACACACGTTCCAATGCAATCATTGATCTCAATAATAACTCGTTAATAAAACATCAGGGCTTAATTTCACCGTGTCATGTACGTCCAAACAAGTGGCGTCCCACTCGGCAGTGGCAATTATGTGCTTGACACGTCGGTGGAGTGCTCCCCTTAGCGCCACTGGCAGTTTAAGTGTGAAAGTGAGATCATCGAGCTTGCCTTGGAAAAGGTGCCCACAGCAAAGTTACAAGACAAGACTATAAGGTTGAAAAAATTGCAAGGTAGATGAACGAATGCAAATTGTTTCCTTTACTCATTCAGTTTTTTTCTATTGTTTGTGGGTTTAAGGAAATTTAAATATATGAAAAATGATAACCTTTCACCTGGCAGGAAAACGCAGTGAACGGGGACCACCTGTGGATGGAGACGAGCTGCTCGGGCGAACTGTGCTATCTGGGAGAGGATACCTGCCTCGTCAAGGCCGCGGTCAGTCCTCTACCTCTGCTTTCTAGCACTGGAGGAGCCTTACTTTATACAAAGTCACACATAGGACACTATACACACCCCTTGAAGCTGTGGAGGTTCTCTGTTTTCCATGAATTAATATCTAAAGGGTATCTATCGGATTTGTGTCATCAGGGTACACAGCAAGGAACAACTGGGTGTTTTCGACGTAACTATGAAAACTCTCCTGATGACATCCCCATGGGAGGCATTCAAAGATTGAAAAGTACTGGGCCTAAAAATTGAACCTTGGGGAACACCACTTTTAATGTAATGAGTTCTGGAGTAATATGGATGGAGGAAGATTGACAGGATGGGGTGAGATGTGGCTGGGGCTGGCCGCGGGCGGTGTGTGTAGCTGCACTGGGCTGGGGGCGGCTGGTTGCTCACGGTCCTGGCGACACCTTTGCACCCTTTTGATAAGGTGTTCCTGCATGCTAGGATCTTCCACCACTCCAGTAACTATCATAAATTGAGATCATAATCCCCCCAGAATTATTTCGAAGAAAGTAAGCGGCTGCAGTGGTTAACTATTTGCTAATCTCATTTCTCTTTTAGTTTGTGAAGATAAGCACTGGCCTCTGTGAAACTTTGCCTCTGGCAAACCAAGAGAAGACCTCATGCATGCCAGACCATCACCTCTACCCCCCAAATTTTTGTGCTTTTTTGTTTTATTATTGATATTTGTCTTTTTTGTGTGCATTTTTCAGAATGTTTAGTTGATGGGGATCAAGTCTTAGAATTTCACACTTCTACATCTGCCTTTCACCTTTTTCGTTTCCTGACTACTTGAGTCAGCTTGGAGTCAAAAGTGCACCAAAGTTTTATGAAAATCTAAGAAGCACAAATACAAAAACACACAGCACATACACAAAGGGTGCAATGATACTATGAGAAATGACCATAGATACAATGCACTGTGCTCCTGAAAAGAAAGAAAAAACAAAGGAGTGCTTGTAAAAAGAAGTGCAGCAAAAAGGGAACTCGCTGTGTTGGCCCTCAACAAGACAAATGTTCCATCTGGGCTTAAAAAGGACACCACGACCTTAGACTAAAGAACTGTCCTCCAAATTCCACATAAATAAGTGCCTTGCTTCTCGTGGAGAGCGAGAAGAATGTGGACGCACGAAGACAGTCTCTCAGTCACGCTTATCGCTTGATGTTTCATTACTGTCAGGATTCTTAGACCCAGCCTCAAAAGAATCATATAAGTAGAGAGCTCCCCAAAACGCAGAGATACATTTTGCACTCACGATCATTCTGGTGCTTCCAAAGTTGGCTTTAGATTTTCAGCCTTCAAAGCCTGTTGTCCGGCGGAGTGCAAAATATTGCAATCCTCCTGAGTGGATCATCAAAAAATATATACCTGTATACTGAAAACTCAGATGTTTTTTGAAGCTGCCCTTTTGAACTCATTTGCTCTTTTTGAAGTGCTTTTTAAAAATGAACTCATTTTTAATCTTGAAATGGGCTCAGGTGGCTGCCCTGCCACAAATCCATTCAGAAACACTCGTTCCAGCTACCAAATAAGGTGCTTCACCCAATAAAGATGTGAAGCGCTCACTCACTGAAACGTCTAGACTCAAGTCATTATCAGCTAACTCACTCAAGTCTGTTTTCTTCTTCTTGTTTATTGAGAGAGAAAAAAAAGACCAACTCACTTAATGCCTTTGGAAACGTTTTTACAGTATAGATATTAACAACATAATTGCGCTCTTAACACCACACTTTATCATATAAACCGTGTACATGATCTTATCACAACCTGTGTGTATGTTTTTTTGTATTTGCAGAAGTCTGCACCCAGGAGAAAGTGCGCCGCCTGCAAGATTATCGTTCACACGAGTTGCATGGAGCAACTAGAAAAGGTAACCTGCGAACACACATAGTGTTATAACTCATTAGATGACATATAATTTTACTATGAATGTTGTGCTCAAGATCAACTTCAAGTGCAAGCCAACCTTTAGAGAAGGGGGGTCACGGTGCCTCAGAGATGTAAGTCACCCAATGAAAATTGAGTTGGACGGGTAACGCGAACAGAACTAAAACCGTAAGAATGAGTGTCTCGTCTTTTTACAGCAGAACCTGCTCAGGCATCACTGGGTGCACCGACGGAGACAAGAGGGGAAATGCAAACAGTGTGGAAAGGTTGGTGGCAAAATGTTCATGCGTTATAGTTCAATGTGTTATTGCTGTTTATCTTTACCTGTGTGTGTGGTTTTTTTTTTCCAAAGAGCTTTCAGCAGAAGTTTTTCCACAGTAAAGAAATCATCGCCATCAGCTGTTCGTGGTGTAAACAGGCTGTAAGTCTGTGCGGGGAATTTGGATTTGTTTTGTTATTTCACTTTTTAGGATGATCTATCCTTGATTCCTTTTTGCTTTTCATACTGGCTATTAGCATTGTCGTGTTACTAGTCATACAGAAAAACGACAATCTAAATGAAGTTTTTGGGGCGATGTTTTTTTCATTTACACATAATACGTAGGATTTTTTTAATTTTAAATTAATCACAAACCAATTAGGGGCAGTGAGTCTGAAAGAACCATACATGAAGGCACATGAATGTTTGTGACATTTTAAAATAAATATACTGAGCAGCACCTGAAAAAATCCTTTAAAAATATGAATTTACATTTTTTTAAAACGTGCTTTGGTTGAGAATTTTTGAATTATTTGACATAACATGAGGCTCAACTAGAAGGAGCTGACACGATTGTGCGGTTTGGTCACTTTGAGTCTCACTACACATTACAGTGACATCTACTGGTCAAATATCACACAGTGTCTCTTAAAGTATTTTTAATCCATGCCATGACAATCACTAGAAAAAGGGAATTTAATGGCAAACCAACATCAAACCATACATTATCTGCACCGCTTATCCTCAGTAGGGCTGCAAGGGTGCTGGAGCCCATCCCAGCCATCTCCGGGCAGTGGGCAGGGGACACCCTGAACTGGTTGCCAGCCAGTCGCAGGGCAAACAGAGACGGACAATACACTCTCTCATTCACACCTAGGAACAATTTGACTGGCCATCTTGACGTCCTTTTTATTTTATATGGTTCTTTAGGTCACGTTTATTCTAGAGTGCCACGTCTAATCTCGTTGCAAACAATGTTCATTTGACGTTATTATCGATGGCAATAAAGATAATTCTAACTCTAAAAAGGAAACTAAATTTAGATGCGTGTGAAGTCAATACAGCAAAGTATATGGGTTTGAAAATGCAAAATGATATAGCATTGGATTAGAAATGTTGAACAAACTAACCGGCGTCTCATCTTCGTTACGTGCGCAGTTCCACAACAAGGTGACATGCTTCATGCTGCATCAGATCGAGGAGCCGTGCTCACTTGGGGCCCATGCCGGCGTCATCGTGCCTCCGTCCTGGATCATCAAAGTCAGGAAACCGCAGGCATGCGCACGCATCACATAGCATTCCCTAGCGTGTGCTAGTCACTATCGCCAAGCGTTAACCTCTAACCTCCTCGCCCTTGTGTAGAACTCGCTCAAGAATTCCGCCAGGAGGAAAAAGCGAACGTCTTTCAAGCGCAGGACCAGCAAGAAGGGCCTGGACGTGAGTGAATCATCGATTTTCAAATAATTATACTTGACTGTGTCCCCATCTACCCAACTAAAATGTTATGTTCCCAAGGAGTCCAAATGGCGACCGTTCATGCTGAAGCCGCTCCCCTCGCTGCTCATGAAACCCATCCTGGTCTTTGTCAACCCCAAAAGTGGAGGCAATCAGGTAGTTGAAGGGCTCAATTTGAAAAAACAACACAGCGATTTCCACTTTTGCCAAATATCAGTCCATTTGCATGAATGTGGCTAAAGCCCAGCGCACACACGCTGCCGACCACGAGAGGAATTTGCCGTTGATGCCTTTTGCTGCAGAACAGCGACAGTCCCGTGCCCCCTCACACCTGCAGCCGTTTCAGCTGTGCCGTTTTCTCTACTCCAAATTGTTTACGTCGCATATTTTTAGATTACGTGAGTCAGATAGCGTGTACGAAGCCGAGCACAAACTTACTACCGCGTGGAAAGAAAATGTAAATGAGAGCAGCGTCGCATAAAATGTGAGCCCTATATTTCAACATGACTGCTCCAGGACAACCATACTGTGGGGAATAGTGCCAGATTGTAACAGACATTAAAGGTTATCTTTTTGTGTTGTTTTCATCGATCGTTGCGGCGTTTACATACATACAAACTGCATTTGCTTGTCCGCGTTTATCAAGAATTCAAGGAAACTCAGACGACCTTACACAATGACCCCAATGATACGGAAAAAAACTTGCATTTTTGACAAATAACTTCCACTGTTGTTCAATTCAAGTTGATTAGTGGGGGAAAATGTTGAAATATCGTAATGCGAAGTCAATAATGAATAAAGTACCATCAGACCTCCTGTTTTGCTCCTGTTATGTATTACAGTGACCCCTTGTTTTTTGCGGGGGTTGCGTTCCATGAAAATCCCGCAAAGTAGGAACATAATTTTTTTTTATTAGATATTAGAGAAGTATAATATATATGACTGTAAAATATGATATACACAACAAAATAACAACTACAAATAGAAATAAAAACAAAGAACACAGAATTGCAGTTGGATAATGGTTTTTATTTTCATTAAGCAAAAGGATAACACAATTAGGGGGCTTTTTCTTTCAGTGTAAGAAAGCGATGAAGAGCGCAGCCAGCTGGCTGCACCCTAGCATCAGGGATGTTTGGGATGAGCCAGGTCTCTGTCAGTCACGATTGTTGCGGTTTCCCACGAGTTGTAGACCCGATGACAATTCATGGAGCTTTTACTGGTGATAAGCATATCTTGACTCGCTTCTGACTTTCCTCACCTACAGGGAGTGCAGAATTATTAGGCAAATTAGTATTTTGACCACATCATCCTCTTTATGCATGTTGTCTTACTCCAAGCTGTATAGGCTCGAAAGCCTACTACCAATTAAGCATATCAGGTGATGTGCATCTCTGTAATGAGAAGGGGTGTGGTCTAATGACATCAACACCCTATATCAGGTGTGCATAATTATTAGGCAACTTCCTTTCCTTTGGCAAAATGGGTCAGAAGAGGGACTTGACAGGCTCTGAAAAGTCAAAAATAGTGAGATATCTTGCAGAGGGATGCAGCACTCTTAAAATTGCCAAGCTTCTGAAGCGTGATCATCGAACAATCAAGCGTTACATTCAAAATAGTCAACAGGGTCGCAAGAAGCGTGTAGAAAAACCAAGGCGCAAAATAACTGCCCGTGAACTGAGAAAAGTCAAGCGTACAGCTGCCAAGATGCCACTTGCCACCAGTTTTGCCATATTTCAGAGCTGCAACATCACTGGAGTGCCCAAAAGCACAAGGTGTGCAATACTCAGAGACATGGCCAAGGTAAGAAAGGCTGAAAAACGACCACCACTGAACAAGACACACAAGCTGAAACGTCAAGACTGGGCCAAGAAAAATCTCAAGACGGATTTTTCTAAGGTTTTATGGACTGATGAAATGAGAGTGAGTCTTGATGGGCCAGATGGATGGGCCCGTGGCTGGATCGGTAAAGGGCAGGGAGCTCCAGTCCGCCTCAGACGCCAGCATGGTGGAGGTGGGGTACTGGTATGGGCTGGTATCATCAAAGATGAGCTTGTGGGGCCTTTTCGGGTTGAGGATGGACTCAAGCTCAACTCCCAGTCCTACTGCCAGTTTCTGGAAGACACCTTCTTCAAGCAGTGGTACAGGAAGAAGTCCGCATCCTTCAAGAAAAACATGATTTTAATGCAGGACAACGCTCCATCACACGCATCCAAGTACTCCACAGCGTGGCTGGCAAGAAAGGGTCTAAAAGAAGAAAAACTAATGACATGGCCTCCTTGTTCACCTGATCTGAACCCCATAGAGAACCTGTGGTCCCTCATCAAATGTGAGATTTACAAGGAGGGAAAACAGTACACCTCTCTGAACAGTGTCTGGGAGGCTGTGGTTGCTGCTGCACGCAATGTTGATCGTGAACAGATCAAAGCACTGACAGAATCCATGGATGGCAGGCTTTTGAGTGTCCTTGCAAAGAAAGGTGGCTATATTGGTCACTGATTTGTTTTTGTTTTGTTTTTGAATGTCAGAAATGTATATTTGTGAATGTTGAGCTGTTATATTGGTTTCCCTGATGAAAATAAATAATTGAAATGGGTATACATTTGTTTTTTGTTAAGTTGCCTAATAATTATGCACAGTAATAGTCACCTGCACACACAGATATCCTCCTAAAATAGCTAAAACTAAAAAAGCCCCACTCCAACTTCCAAAATATTCAGCTTTGATATTAATGAGACTTTTGGGTTCATTAAGAACATGGTTGTTGTTCAATAATAAAATTAATCCTCAAAAATACTTGCCTAATAATTCTGCACTCCCTGTAAAGCCAAAAGCAAAATGCCGATCGCCAGTGGCGTTTCGAGCGGATGCTGCCAGGTGTGCGCTGGGCCTAAAATAGTTTCGAAATAAGAAACGTGGACACTAGGCCATAGAGGTCAGAAGTCATTCCGGGTCATCCAACTCTCAAAGCTTCCTGTCCACAGGGCGCCAAGGTGCTCCAGATGTTCATGTGGATCTTGAACCCGCGGCAGGTTTTCGACCTCTCTCAGGGCGGCCTTCGAGAAGCGTGAGTTTTTCTAGCCGTCTTCTCTCGTCCTTCCGTTGCATGTGTTTGTCTTTTTATAAAGGGAGTTATGAATTGCTTTACTGAGCTATAACAACCACTCGCTGTTTTTTTTTCATCTCACAGGTTAGATTTGTATCGGAAAGTGCCAAATTTGAGGATCCTGGCATGTGGTGGAGACGGCACGGTAAAGTTAATGTTCTTTGTCCGCCACATTTGTCTTAATAGAACTCGTTAAAGGTGGCATGCTTCATTTTCTCTATTGAGTATGTGTTAACAATGGCCAACAGTGTTCAAAGAGCCTCTATGCTTTTATTCAACCGGAAATGGGGTAGGCTAAAATGCTCACAGAAAGCCAATGCCAAGTTGGTCAAAGGGCTACTGCCATCATCTGGTGAAATGTTAAAAAAAAAAAAAAAATGAAAAAATGTATTTCATACTGCCATCAATATTACTGTTGGGCCACCTGGTATTAAAATTTGATCAGGGGCTGTAAGTGGCCCCCAGGCTGGACTTTGGATATGCCTGATGTAGCCCTTCGCTAATTTGCCAGATCAATGCACGTTTGGTTGGGCAATCCATGCATTCATTAAAATGCAAATCCCTTAAAGGCACCATTCTGTGCTCTCGCACCTGGCCACTGCCCCAGGTTTGTTTTAATTTTCCATTGGTCTCGAGTCTGTCAACATGCACGTACTTGCACGAGCATCATGACTATGCTTACATATGCTGCAATGATGACTTTTCCAAATAAAGCTCCTTTAACTTTAAGTTACTGTAGATAAAATCAACAACATTCCTTGAAAACTAACCTTTTCACAAAATTTATCAAAACAAAATGCTCCTTGGTTTGACCAAAAAACATGTTTTATGTCTTTTCATTTTGGGGCCAATGAGAGAAGATCACAATAAGTAGCTGCTGTCAGCTTCTGCTCAAGTCAAGTCAGATTTATTTGTTTAGCCCTTAATCACAGAACGTCTCAAAGGGATGCACTGGCCACAATTACAACACCGCCTGACCTGAAACCTGCACGAGGGCAAGGAAAAACCCCAGCAAATGGATAATAAAAAACCTTGAGAAGGTGCCGCAAATGAGGTCCTTCTAGGGTGACCGGGCTGCAATGGATGAGCACTAATAGACAAAACATCAACAATGCTAACTGATAATGTGCAGGAAATCCAAGACAGCAATGACAAAGCTCACACATGGTTTAACAGACGTGGAACACAATGCCAATCAGTTCCACTTCTCAAAGACACAGAGGTTATTGTTAGCGATTTGCCTCAACATATGTGTGTTTGTGTGGGTGTAGGTGGGATGGATCCTGTCTACGCTGGATGAGTTACAGATGAACCCCCAGCCTCCGGTGGCCGTACTTCCTTTGGGAACAGGAAATGACCTTGCCAGGACGCTCAACTGGGGTGGGGTGAGTTCATTACCTTGACCCGTTTATTCTTGCCCTCAAAAACGGACATAAAACGCTTTGATCTGTGGGATGTATTTGCTTTTTATCAATGTGATGGTTTAAAAAGTCAACAACAACCACACAGTCAATAATTTTATGGCTCAAGTAGAAGTCTAAATACATTTTTAAGGTAACAATTGAATAAAAGGTGACTTGTTCTTGTTGTCCCTACAAAAATTCTCCGGCCACATTCCAGGAAGTTTACGCAAGCATCCCGTCAACCACACTTGAACTCTGTGTCATCTGGAGAGTTTTTTTCTTTGTGTGTTATCAATCCTTCTTTCTCTGTGGGGCGGCAGTAGCTCAGGTGGTAGAGCGCTCGTCTTGGGATCAAGGGATCCCAGTTCGAATCCCGACTCGTCTGTGTTACATGTCGAAGTGTCCTTGGGTAAGACACCGAACCCCTAATACCCCCAATAAGCAGGTTAGCGCCTTACATGGCTGCAAGGCCGCTATTGGGAAATGTGGAGCACATTGTAAAGCGCTTTGGGAAGTCATTGACTTGAAAAGCGCGATATAAATGCAGATCATCACCAGCTCAGTAGCCTAGATGGTAAGGCGCCCGCTTTGAAACTGGGAGGTCGGTGGTTCGCGCCCCGGCCGAGTCATTCCTAAGACTTAAAAAGTGGTCGGCGGCGCCCTCTGTTGGCTGCGGCTGCATCGGCTCGCTACAACGGGTCAGGTGCAATCGACATTTCGTTCTGTGTACATTGTTACACAGAATGACAATACAAGGAAATTATTTTTCTTTATACCAGCTCAGTAGCCTAGATAGTAAGGCGCCCGCTTTGAGACTGGGAGGTCGGTGGTTCGCGCCCCGGCCGAGTCGTTCCTAAGACTTAAAAAGTGGTCGGCGGCGCCCTCTGTTGGCTGCGGCTGCATCGGCTCGCTACAACGGGTCAGGTGCAATCGACATTTCGTTCTGTGTACATTGTTACACAGAATGACAATACAAGGAAATTATTATTATTATTATTATTATTATTATTCTTGGTTATTTAAGGTTTGATTTACTTCAACTAGTGTTCTAAATATTATATGCGCTAGTACACTTTTTCTTTCAGCACATCAGTATGTGTGCCCTATTCCAACGTGTTATAATTAAGCTATAAGTCTGCACTACCCGACAACCATCAAGTCTAGAACTGTTACATGTAAAAACGGCTTCTACCCAAAAAAATAAACTCCCTTAACCCTGCAAGAAAACACTGGTCACAGTGCTTGGACAGGAATATGCAATAATGTCAATGGATGATCCGGTTCTTTATTCTTTGTTTAATATTACTTATACTTATATTTTATACTCTTACCCTTAACTTATTATTTTAAAATAGGAACTGATCTGCATTCACATAGCACTTTTTAAGTCACAAAGTGCTTCACAATGTGCTTCACACTTACCCATTCCCACACGCAGAAAAATAACAATAATATTTAAAATAAAGAGGAACAATTTGCCAGCGGAACAAAAAATATGTCTTTTGTGAATAAGGACGTCTCAAGGTTTCTTCATTTTCCTCATGTTAAGCTTTTTGAGTTTTTCCTTGTCCTCATGTAGGTTTTAGATCAGGGAATGGTGTAATGATAGTCTTTTGTTTGCAACAATCTGTGGTCTGTGCAGCCCTCTGAGACTCTTTGTGACTAAGGACGTCACAAATAAACATGACTTGACTTGACTATTATTCTTGTAGTGATATCTTAAAAAAAACTTTGATATACCATAAAATTTGGACTATAAGTCGCAACTTTTTTTTCCAAGCTTTCAACCATGCGGCAAATGGAATGATGCGGCTAGTTTATGCATTTTTTTCTAATGGCCGCCATGGGGGAACTGAGCAGTTTTGTTAAAAGTGAGACAGGTGGAATATATGTGTCGAGGAAGACTCAAGTTAAACTATGGGATTTTATCTTGATCAAATTTTTGCACCATCAGGGTGGCCCGTTTTAATTCCGTTGTCGTTATGTTATAATAAGCTATTATCCATCCATTATTTGCACCGCTTATCCTCAGTAGGGTCGCGGGGTGCTGGAGCCCATCCCAAACATCTTCAGACAATGGGCAGGGGACACCCTTAACTGGTTGCCAGCTGCAGGGCCCACAGAGACAGACAACTCACTTTGCTCATTAACACCTAGGAACAATTTGGTCTGGCCAATTAACCTGGCATGCATGTTTTTGGAATTTGGGACAAAACGGGAGTGCTCAGAGGAAACCCAAGCGAGCACGGGGAGAACACACAAACTCCGCGCAGGAAGGCTGGTAGCTGGATTTGAACCCGTGACCTCAGAACTGTATTGCGGACGTGCTAACCACTCAGCTGCCGTGCCGCTTGTTATAATAATAATAACAAATATTTATATTCTACTACATAAATGCTGTTTGGTAATATCGCACAATAATAGTAATATGATCAGTGAAGTCACACCAAGTCACCTTAAACTCTGCTTCCTCTCCGCTTCGCAGGGATACACAGACGAACCCGTATCCAAAGTCCTCGGTCACGTGGAAGACGGCACTGTGGTGCAGCTAGACAGGTGGAACCTAGAGGTGGAGAAGAACAGCTCAGAACAGGAGTCCGAAGATGGCACACAAAAGGTAAATAAGAGGCAAAAGCCAAGTGAATAAAGAAAAAAATAACCAAAACCTTGGAACGGAAAGAGATAATTTGCTGAGCCTTTTTGCGCTGATGCTTGGAAGTGAACTGTGGATAAAAAAATCTGGGGAATTCATTGAATTGTTTAAATGGTTTGAAATGTTCCAGAATTGTTGTTCTTAATTTTTGAATCTGTAAAAGAAGATTTAAGCAAACGTGACACTTGTACTTTTAATAAGTTATTGACTGTCTTGACTGGGAATTTTACTTGGGACGAGCACTAGTACCAACCTTATTTTACGATACCAGACACAGATACTTTGTACAATACCTTCTCTGCCAAAGTTGGTGCTATGCTGTTCCAATTTGAATTATTGACAAACAATAACTTGTACCGGAAAGATAGGTATTTACTCACAACCTTTTTGTGTATATGATTAGGAAAACAGTTAGTAAATGGAAGTAGTTCAAAAGATATTCAAGTTAACAGTTATGAATTCGAGTGGTTTGAATTAGTTGAGTAATGAGAAAAGATTGGTGTACTTAATGCTTAAAACATGAAGGATATGAATAGTTCACCAACTATTTTGATTGCCCTGAACAGATTTTCATTTCAAATTGTTTCGTTTGATCAACATTTTCTAGAAGGTATTACGTAAAACATCTTCTCATGAAATGAATTCTATCAAAATATATCCATCTAAATCTAATGTATTAATCTAGTCTAAATCTATCTAATCTATTCAGAACTAATCTAAACTCTGTGTGTGTGTGTGTGTGTGTGTGTGTGTGTGTGTGTGTGTGTGTGTGTGTGTGTGTGTGTGTGTGTGTGTGTGTGTGTGTGTGTGTGTGTGTGTGTGTGTGTGTGTGTGTGTGTGTGTGTGTGTGTGTGTGTGTGTGTGTGTGTGTGTGTGTGACTTATATCCCGATTTGAATTCCGGAAATCTGTACACGGTAGTTCTCCATGCGAGTGTCTTAAGGTTAGGTTTTGTTTCAAGGCCCCTCTCAATAAATACCAACAAAATCGATAAACATCCTCTTTCATGTACAAGTGGCTTTGGGGCTGCATGCCGCTCGTTTGGCGCTCCCTAGTGGCTCCCTGGCTCTTTTTCAACAAACCATGGCTCCACAAACCCCACCCAGGTAGAATTCCCGGCAACGCCATGGCTATATACTTGTAAAGACTATGGGAATTTGGAAAATGTGGGTTTACGAAACAATTGGAACAGTTTGTGTTAAAAGGAAAATTTTAAAACCATTCTCCTTAATTGTTTTTAACTTTACATGTTTTAAAAAAGGTGTACCGCTTGCTTTTCAGTTATGTGTTTTTGTGACATCCTTAGTTACCCCTCAACGTGTTCAACAACTACTTCAGCCTGGGCTTCGATGCGCACGTCACATTGGAGTTCCACGAGTCCAGGGGTAAGTGGAATCCATTGCTTCTTGCCCACATTCCTCCCCCTATTATTCTATTTTAAACCTACTTTCTGCCTTTTTCCCTCTCGGTATGATGATCTCATTTTATCTATTTTTTTTTCTCTCTCAGAAGCCAATCCTGAGAAGTTTAACAGCCGCTTTCGCAACAAGATGTTCTATGCAGGAGTGAGTCTCACTTTTGACACACATGCATGCGCCATGTCAACATGTATCCATATCATACTACTTGCCACTTTCCAACTGTTTGTTGCACTGGCAAAAATGTTCTTGATACTACTGTGAGGGAAAACTGTGCCCAGTGTCAATTGACAAGTAATCCTGATTATGTTAACTCTTCATTAGAAGCGATAGTAGCTCACAGATACTAAGAGTGCAGAGTTGTGATGTTTTTGATGCTGGAAAAATCAGTTGGTTACAATTTCAACTAAGTCCTTATGACACAGCACCCAATCAGCCTCACAGCATGACATGAAGCTCCTCCCTGCCTCGTTAAATTGGTATATCGCCATGAAATAGAAACCAGGACACGGCTTAAAAATGTCGGCAATAGGTTCGTCCTGTCATAGGTTATGATCTTATAAGGTTATCTACAAAGACAGCCTATGGAAAACTTTTCTTCTTATATAGCATTAGATAAGTGAAGTGACATAAAACTCATGATGGTCTGTTTGAAAGGAAAACAATAAGTGTGTATAGTGTATATTGCTTTACATTCCCAGTAAGTCATTCAGATCCGACCAATCTGAATCTATTTCTATATAGAATAGAATAGAATATGCCTTTATTGTCATTGTTACAACATGGGATATATTGTGACAACAAAATTGGACGACTCCAGTTCCACATTTTACAGTGAGGATAAGGAAACAAAGAGATAAAGGAACAAAGAAGGTGTATGAGGGAGGTGAGGGACAAACAGATGGGGGATACAACTAGATGTTTGATCTTACTGTACACACGGTCCAGTGTATATGTAGTTATTACAGGGCTTCTGATTCCTCATAGTTCGCCAACATTTTGCATCCATCCTTACAAGGTTAGGATCTTTGGACACCTTAATGCCATGAATATAACTGCATATAGTAAATTAAAACCCTTTTCTACTGACTTTTGAGAGAAATTTGCATAATCCGGAAGAAATGATACGGCTATGCTATCACGAATAGGGACTAAAGGGTCGGTCGCTGTTGTTATTTCGGCTGCCATATTTGCTCCCCTTTTGATACATGGATACTGTAACTATGGTGGGCGTAGCTTATTTCATATTCTGAAAATGTGCTCGTTACACAAGATTTTCAAGCTACAAGCACGATTCTTGAATGAATAAAGTTTGTATGTAGACGGTAGCTACTTTTAATTGATTTTACACCTCTAATTCATTTGGTTGCCTCATTCTTGCCGACAATACAGCACTATGGAAAAAAAACATAACAGCCACTCACCGTTGCCTTAAATAAAATATTTGCTTTGGACGTTTTGGAATGACATTTTTCTTTGTGTGCGTCTGCCAGGCTGCTTTCTCCGATTTCCTTCAGAGAAGCTCAAGGGACTTGTCCAAGCACGTTCGAGTTGTGGTGAGTACAAACACGCTCTCGCCAGATCATTTTCACATCGGACATGTCGCTATAGACTTTTGTTTAACCGTTGCGGTCGCTGAATCTTTTAGTGCAGCTAATACAGTAAAGCAGGGGTCTCAAACTCGTGGCCCCCAGGTTGACAGTTTGAGGCCCTCGCACTAATACGAAAGTTAAAGGAAAAGTGTATATTATTTTCCCACTAGATGTCGCTGTAATCTACCGTGTCACAAAAAAACTGTGCTAAAAGCACAACGGAAAAAGACAAAATATGGAGACTCAAAGTGACAAAATTGCTATTACTATTGAAAAGAAGATAAATAAGAAAAAAAAGAAAAAATATACTAAAAAGAAAAGAAAAAAAAAATAAAAGGAAAAAAGGAGGGAAAATTGCATTTTTCCCTCCTTTTTTCTTTAATTCCTTTTTCTTTTTAGTTTTTTTTCTTCTCCATTTTCCCTTATTCCTTTTCTTTTCTATACTATTGTCTTTATTGCCTTACTGGCCTCTTTTTCTTATTTCTTTTTCCCTATTATGTATTCCTTAAAAAAAAAATCCCTTCTTTTGTCTATGAGAAGGCTGGGTAAAAATTGGAAGAAAAGAGAAGATTTTTGCTCACTTTCAGTCTCTGTAGGTTGTAGTGTTCCTTGGGCTCATTTTTGGTTGACCTACACATTACAGTGACATCTAGTGAACAGTTATCAAACACTGTCCATTTAAGAACAGCAAAATGTTTTTATTATCCTTGTTTTTGTGGAAAACCACATTTGGCCTAACCTCACCCGGATCCTAGACTTTGTTAATCAACTGTCTAACGTTAAGGGGGGGTTAAAGAGCAACCTTACTGGCGGCTAAGTAGAGCAGAGGCAGAGTAAATGTTTAGCCAATCAGAATGCAGAACATAATGCACGGTAAAAATCCGCAAAATAACTACACCGCAAAAAGCAAGCGATTGTTGTATTTCAAACTTTGTCGAGGAAGCAAAGTCAATGTTCGTTGTGCATGTGTGTTGCAGTGTGACGGCACCGACTTGACCCCAAAGATCCAGGAACTGAAATTCCAGTGCATCGTCTTTCTCAACATTCCCAGGTCTGTTTCATCTGCTCGCTGATGTGATAGAAGCGCTCATTGACATTTGCTGGACTCTGCGGTACAGGTACTGCGCAGGCACCATGCCCTGGGGAAACACCGGCGACCACCGCGACTTTGAGCCGCAGCGCCACGACGACGGCTCCATTGAGGTCATCGGCTTCACCATGGCCTCGCTGGTATGGCATGCACCAAATGAAAGTTTCGCGCTTACTCTTAGTTTTAGGGCTCGTCAAGCTAAAAAACGGGGTGGGATTCTCGACAAAATGTTGTGGTACCCAAAGTGGTTTCAAATTTTTGAATACAAAACTATACTTTAAACATTGTGGAGGTGATCAAGCTATGTAACCTGTTTTAGACAAAGTATATAAAAAGTATCTATAAAAAAGTAAACAATTTTGAACCATTCACTGTAGCTTTAAGCAGCGCTTTGACGGACACCGTTTTCGTATTTCACAATCATTTCCTTCTTAGAGGGGGATACCTTATTATCGGCAATAAAAGGCACTGGCTCTCAATAAAATGATATGGAACAACTCAAATGGAACAAACCATGGACTGAAATGGAAGAAGAGAGGGGAGGGGAGCATGAGAACATAGCACAGCGTGGGCCATTGGGTGGCTATGCCTCTCTTAAGCCTTCTTGGGTTAATTTAATCTTGTATAAATATAAAACAACTTAATTTCAGGATTGTGATTTAGAGTTCTAAATTTGACTTATACAACCCCTAGCAAAAAGTATGGGATCATCAGTCTTGGGCAAGTACTTACTCCGACATTTTATTCTATAACACGAACTCTAATAAAAAGCATGAAAAAATAATAAAGTTTTTCAAAAGTGCGACTTGACATTCAGAAACACTAAAAGAAATTACAAAAAAAACTTTGTGGTGGTCAGTTAATGCACCTTTTATAGACCCAGCACAGGAAAAAAAAATATGGAAATCATGAAAAACAGACAAAGAAGTAACAATAAAAACATATAACTAGTATTTAGTTGCACCACCATTGGCTTCTATGACAACTTGCAGTCTCTGAGGCATGGACTTGATGAGTGACCAACAGCATTCTTCATCAATCTGGTGCCAACTCTTTTGATTGCAGTTGCCAGATCGTCTTTGCAGGTCAGAGCCTTGCTGTGGACATTTTTTTTTTCAATTTCCACCACAGGTTTTCAATTGGGTTGAGATCTGGGCTATTTGCAGGCCACGACATTGACTGGAATGCTTTCACAGTTTTTGCTCTGTGCTATGGTGCATTGCCATCTTGGAAAATGAGTTCATCGTCCCCATTTATTCAATTGAAGGAAAAAGAAAGCTTTACAAAATGTAAATGTAAACTGGTGCATGTATTGCAGATTTGCCCACAGCCATCTTTGCAGTGCCTTTACCTGACTTAACCCCATATCATTGAGGACTGTGGGAATGTTTTCTTTAGGCAGTCCTCTTTGTACATCTCACCAAAACGGCACCAAACGAAAGTTCCAGTATCATCGCTTTGTCCAATGCTGATTCTTAACTCATCACGAGAGATTACCTTCATCCAGTCAACCACAGTTCACAATTGCCTTTCCTTAGCCCATTGCAGTCTTGTTCTTTTGTGTTTACGCATCAACCATGGTTTCCTTTTAGCTTTCGTATACAAAACACCATTTCTTTTAGGCCGTTTTGCACAGTTCTGTCACATACACTGACTCCAACTTCTTCCCATTTCCTCTTTATTTGTCTTGTTTTGTATATTCTGTTGTCAAGACATTTGTCCTTTAGTCACTAAGGAAGACATGCAGCCGTCAAGACAAACAACTAAAGTTTAGTGGTTTATTTTGTCTTCCTTAGCCTACCAGTATACTTGACTTTAACAACCTTCCCGTGCTGTTTGTACCTTTTCCAAATCTTCGCTACAGCTAACTGTTAACAACCCACATCTTTGGCAACCAAAAGATAGATAGATAGATAGATAGATACTTTATTCATCCCCGCAGGGAAATTCACATTTCCAGCAGCATCCCTTTGCTGAGAACAATACAATAATAAAGCAAAAGGAATACAATATATAAATACCCAATGTGACGTGCTAATAACAACTGTAGCGTGTTGTATAGAGTAGAGTTACCTTTTTCAAGAGGTTTGAGTATCCTGTCCTTGGTCTCAAGAGAGATCTCTCATGTTGGAGCCAGGATTCTTGTCAATTCACTTAGTTAAGGAGCCCTTCAAGGTGTAATAATGCACTGTTTTTAACTGCTGACTTAACAGACTTAATCTAAGCCAGGCACCCAATTAAGGAAAGGAAATTGACTGGGTGTGTCCCTATTTTCTACTCAAATTACACTGATTCCATTTTTTTTCCTCAGAATGGAGTGATTCCATTTTTATTTCCCTGCACTTGCTCAATAAAAGTAACATTTACTGACCATTGCAATGTTTTTTATTTATTTTCGTGTTTCTGAATGCCAATATGTTGCACTTTGGAATAACCTCACGATCGTTTCATGTTTGTGATCTGAGTTTTTTTCTACAGAATAAAATGTCTGACTAAGGGTTTGCCCAAGACTGATGATTCCATTCTTTTTGCTAGTGGTTATAAATATCTTATTCTTTAATATTAAGTACTGTACATGATAAAGTCTCATTAAATTCCAGTTGTATGAGTATGGAACGACTTGTTAAATGATTTTTTTTTTCTTGAATGCTACTTTCGTAAAACAGTGAATTCAATGCAAAATCAGTTCCAAATTGCTTGAAGTTCAATGCCTTGAATTTCTTGTGAATTTCAATTTTAAAATAAAAAGCTTAAATGCACAAAAAAAGCATTTGGAATAAAATTTTGAATTATTGAGGGACATGTAGAAATAATTGCTTTGTTGTTTTCTTAATCAATATTTATATATATATCCTTTTTTTTCTTAATTATTCAATATAACTGACAATAATTTCCCCCGGCTGTTCTTCAGGCAGCCTTACAGGTTGGCGGTCACGGTGAGAGGCTGCACCAATGCAGAGAGGTTGTCCTCACCACGTTCAAGACTGTTCCTGTTCAGGTTTGTTTTCATGTTCCCACTAAGCCAGGGATGTCAAATTCAGTTTGCCTCTTGGGCCGGATTCAGACGTTATGGGGGGCAGATCATTAAAAGACTGTCAACTTAAATTGTTTTATATTACCAAAGTTTTGCAGTATTATGCCTTATCATTCAGCCTACTTTAGTAGCCTTCCATACATATTTTATTCATGAATGAAAAGGGATCTTCCCCAAACTTAACACATTTATTCACAAAACAATGGGAAAAACTATTTTCATGTTTGGCATTGCATGTATTAACTGGTTTATTTTAAGTTGAGTGAATTCAGTTTTACTCCTGAACCGACTCACCACACTATACAAACTCATTTGGAAGCTATGAAAAAAATATATATTTTTTTCTTTAATGTTGTACTGATTTGAAAGGAAAAACAAAACATTTGAACTAGCCTACTAAAGCTCAGAGTATATCCTCTCGCGGCCAGAGGGAAAATATGGTTTGTATTTATTTAAAAAATCTGAACTTTTGATAGAAATGACCTGGAGACTCGCTTCTTTTTTGACATACTCAGGAATGTATGGTTGGAATAAGTCTGGCCCGCAAGCCATATGTTTGACATGCCTGTACTAAGCGGTACATTGTTTAAACCGGTTGACATTTGCAGAAAAAAATACCTTGAATTACCTTTATTTGGTTCTAAATCTAATTCAGTGATTACTTATTTGGTAGTGCTCTGGGTTCCCCAAACGGATTAATCCAACATAGCCTTATATTGTGTCTAGCATTTACGTTGAAGGAAGAAATACTTAAAACATGTTTTATTTTTAGTTTTTAAATGATCGATTTTGCAGTTCATTGATATGGATAAAGATTTATCAATCCAGAAGGAAAATAATCAGACACACGAACAAAAACATGACCGTGGTTTGAATCTACCAAACTACGTTTTATTCACATAACAAGGAAAGTTAAATCAAACGAAAGAATACAGCAAATTGTTGACACAAGCACTCACGGTGTTAGCAAAGGTGGGGAGAGGGAGGAAATTCGGTTGCAATCAATAAACCCGGTTTCAAGATAGTCAACTCATTTAAATGATCAGGAATTCTTTTCATAGCATGTCAAAGAGGAAAGAATATTTGACCCTGCACCCAAAACAGGTGGTTGCGTTCTTGTGTACCTCTGAGAACAAAGTAGGCAACTGGGGGGGATGGTGGAGTGTATGAAGGGAGCACAAGGCTTCACAGGAAGATGAAGGGAGCCAGGTCCCTTTTCCTTTTGGCAATGTACTTCACGGTGGTTGTCCTCAGCCAGGCGGAAGGTACAGCCGCAACCATTGAATCTCGCAGCTTCGAAATTTCGGTGTGACCAGATTCCAAGCCTGAAGATCCCGCGGTCAGCCATCTTAATCCAGGTTACTGCACCCTTTTTTGGGGGGCCTCCTGGTCTGGGGCTGGTGCGGACGGCAGCTCGTGTGGAGAGCCGCTGGTGAAAAGAGAGGAACAAAGTTGCGCGTGCGTCTCCTTTTAAATTGTGATGATGTCACTGTCACCGTAGGCGGGTCAAGTGACCGGTGAGATCCTGCTGATACTTTTTCAAAATAAAGTTATTTTTCATTTGGGGGAAAAAAATTGACATTAGGCTAATCTCCTTTTAGACACGCAGTGTAATAAAACCTGGCATGAACATGGAACACAGACGCAGATCATTTGTCTTTTCATTAATAATGAAAAGTCGAGGTTTTTCCAATTTTTATTACACTGCTGGAGAGTCTAGTCACTTCCTGTGACTGGATTGTGGGTTTTTCAAGGTATTGGCAGCTTCAGTGATTGGAAAAACGTTAAGGGAAATAGATTTGTGGCAGAGTATTTCCTCTACACGTCTGTTCCTCCTCTCACGCAGGTGGATGGCGAGCCGTGCCGATTGGCACCGTCCACGCTACGTATCTCGCTGCGCAACCAAGCCAACATGGTCCAGAAGAGCAAGCGGCGAACGTCCGTGCCGCTGCTCAACGAGTGAGTCTCATAAACACGCGCTTGAGTCTTTGCCGTTTGCAAAGCGACTAACACTTCTCCACCCCTGCACTGCACTAATATTACTTGTGTATGGGGGTGGATGGGTAAGAGTGCTGCAAAAATGTTATCCAACCGAGATAAATATATATGTATATTGATAAAGGAACAATAACGTGTGAAAGAAATCTCGTTTTTTACGAAATTAGCACAGCTTTTGCGTCCAAAATAAAGGTGAGATGGCAAATCTGTTATCTTAAGAGTGGTTCTCTAAAACCCACTTTTTACACGTTCCAAAAGATGTAATCAATAGCTTACAGTATTTCTCATGTTATCGTTTTGTTTTTGCAGCATGTGTGTTTGTCGCAAACTCAAGCCTGCGTGACTGAGAGTGTGCAACTAAATCCAACTGTGCTGCAGTAACTTTTTGTGGGTGTGACGCTGCTCAGCCTCAACTGACCTCTTTTCTCTACCTCTCCATCCTCTTTGTGTTTTCCCCTCCATCCTGCCGCCAACGCAACGTTCATCATTGTTTGAATCCTTCTCCTCCCTCGCCATGCCTCCCCGTTCTCTTTCTGGTGTCTGTGTGTTTGTGTGCGTGGCGGTAGTATTCAGAAGGTGTGTGCAGCTGATCTGCGCCGCCTCTCTGCTCCCCCCGACTCCTTCTCTGTGTAAGTACCTCAGCCTCTGTTGACATTCTGTCACTGATGTAAAGAACTTCTCTGAATTTAGATTTATTGGTAATAGGTTTGAGATATTTCCCAACTTTTTTTTCAAGGATTTGTTGGACCATTTAGAGAAATGTTACTTTACTCATTAACATGAGGGATATTTGATACCACGGATACCGCTACCCTAATTTTGAGTAGTTGTGGATACCGATACGACATGGATAACACCAGTGTCTAAAACGTCTGCCCGGACGCCCGGGGCGTGCATCTTTTACGTCGGGCGAACAACTTACAAAACGTCTCCGCCCGGGTGGCCGACAACTTTTTCATGAAAAAACAAAATAAGATAAATAAAACCGAAAAAAAAAATTTCACTTCAAACATTTGCTTTATTCCAATTTCTAAATCTTCGTTCAGTTTGAAAATTTTGGTTTGTTTGGCAATTTGCATACTCTGCAGCCAATCAGAATCCTGCATCGATTAACTTTGTGCTTCCGGACTTTCCTGAGCCTTATAAGGTCGTGCATTTGCATATCGTTTTACAATGTACACGCACAGAGAACACAAGAAATATGGATAAGTGGTTAGGAATCAAGCCAAAAGCTCACCCCCAGAAGAAACATTTAAAAGAAGCTAACAAAATTTATGAAGCTACAAAATGTAAATGTACATTAAAAGCATCGTGGAAAGAGGAGTTCGCGTGACTTGTAGCAGACGACGCAACGCAAACATTGCATGAATGAAGATGAGTAAATACTGGTACATACTGATGTCAGATGGAATACAGTGAAGTCATATACATGCAATGAATGTTATAAGTAGATTTATAATAAACTTAATTTTAAAGTGTTGATCTGTTATATATTCTGATTATCAATCCTTAATACTTTGCATCAATGGGCTTTTTTGCGATTAGTCGTCCTATTGCGTTTCAAGTTGTGAAAAATGGGGCAGGCAACTTTATGGATTTTTTTAAGGCAACTTTTCAGAGTTGTCTGCCTTTCTGTCCGGTAACTTTTTGTCATGAGTTTTAGACACTGATAACACCTCTGCACATAATATGACTGAATATTTCCATCCATAAATAAATGAATGAATGGCCTTCATTGTCATTGGACAACAATACAACAAAATCAAAAGCCTTCTTTCTCACTGCAAAGCAAGACACATTAAAAACGTGTGAGAAAGAATATTAAAAATCAAATAAAACATATCAACGACATAAAAAAATATGTGTGTATTCACAGTGGCAGAAGTACAGAATATTATGCTCAATAACGCTGTAGATGGGAGTTCAAGGTGGTATCGGCCCTTGAGGAGAAGCTGTATCTCATTCTGGGTGTTTTTGTTTTGAATGCACATGGAGCGCCTTTAATAGGGCAGCAGGTCAAAAAGCTGGGCACCTGCATGTAACATGTTCTAGATAATGTTTTTGGCTCTTCTGAGGCAAGGAGTGGAGTAAATGTCCATCAGGGAGGGGAGAGGGCAGGCAATGATTCGCTGTTCTGCCCTTACTGTCCTCTGAAGCCACCCTTTGTCTACCTGAGTGTTGCATTGATATAATTGCAATTTAACTTTCATTCAACTTAAGGTTCCTAATCTTTAAGTGGCCGCCAGGGCAGTGGATACTATCTACCATTGCGAGTACGATACCTTAAAAATGTCTGGTATCAGCACAGATTCTAAGCTTGTTATACATACTCACCCTTTGGTTATTCATATCAAATTTTTGACCACTGAAGATGAATAACCCTGTGTCCCTGAGCTGAGTCCATCTTGGTTTTCTGTGTAAACATAAAAACTATAGACCTGTCAAAAAGTAGAATGTGTGTATTTCTAATTTCAGGCAAATTATTTTAATCATTACATCAATTATTTTTTTGAACGACATTTAAAAAGACATACATAACAACACCTCGGTAAAAGTATTTTTCCTGAAATAAATAATACTCGTGGTCATCCAAACTTATTTTCAAAAAGCGTTTTCAAATACCAATACTCGCCTGCCCCCAGTTTAGATGGAATCGTGCTTTGTAGGGCAGGGGTAGGCAAACTTTTTGAGTAGCAAGCTACGGGTTGAAAAATTTGGCAAAGAGGTCGGGACTGGAGGAAAATATGATTGATTGCAATACATAGGGGGCAAAATTATAACGTACGCCAGTCCAATTTTTCACCAATTTGTACTTGTGAATAGATATTCATGCAAACACTTACATACACATGTTTGATGTAATATTGGTTTATAAATAGACCTTTTAACCAATTGTTTTGAAACGGTCATAATTTTTGTGATTTGCAGTCGACACAAACGCAGGAAGTACGGCAAGGTGCTAAAAAATGATGGTATTTAATCACAAAATTCTCAACAAGGTAACAAACAAATAGTCAAAGAACATTTCAATAATCTGTCAGAACCCAAAACAAAAAACAAAAAAAACCCTCACAAATCAGGATGAAACCGGAAAAAAGGAGATGCCGTTCTTGATAATGGAAAAATGGGTGGTGAAAATTGGAGGTGAAAAATCAACATGACCCGAACATGGGTGCTGTCCAAAGTGTCATTATGAAAGCACAGGATAATTAGGTATCCTCTGGTGGAAGAGGGTGATCCAGGGACCAAAAAGAATCAAGGTAAATTGATATAATACATCCCCCTTTGATAATACACATTGAAAAATGAAAATTGCAATAGGGCTAGTTCAGAAATATTCTTTTGCGTGAAATCAGATAAATATCTCCATCAATAAAGTAAATGATTAAAAGAATCGTTGTTTGTCTCTGTCTGTATGTCTGTCGCTCTATCGCTCTAATCATACCACTATATTTTAACAGCTGGCTAGATTATATGGCCCCCGGGGGCTGTAGTTTGCCCACTCCTCTTGTAGGGTTTGCAACATATCACAAATACACATACAGCAGACTCAAATGTACTTATATGACATGAGAGCGGCATGTCGTCGTCTCTCTTCTCTCGTCTTTGTGCTTCTGCTGCTTTTCTGTGTCAGTAACCTACTTGCACATAACGTCCGGCGCCTCTAAAAAGCATCAGTTTGCCAGGAGAAGTCTGATTCAAACGTTTCTGTCGCTTCTGTTTCGGGACATCCTTTCACAAACGCAGCCCTCACGCCGTCCCCGAGCGACTTCGACTGCGGGTCAACCGAATCAGCCTGCACCAATACGACCAGCTGCAGTACGACAAAGAGAGGCTCCGAGACATCTGTGAGTTTGTGTCTGTGTGTCAGCCATTGTACTGCTGGGGAGTCGACGGTATTCACGATACAGTCAACGCCAAAGTCATTCTTACTGGGGGATATTGCACTAAACCAGGGGTGTCAAACAGGCGGGCCGTATCGGGCCCGCTAAGGGATTGAATCTGGCCCGCTGAGGGAAGCGCAAGAGAAAAACAAGGTGCAGGTTTGAATATGGTGATTTGATGTTGCCAAAGCCAGGTGCCTCTCACAAACGCTGTACTTGTATTTCTTTTTCTCTATGGATTTGTTTCTATCTCTCTTTCCCCCTCTTTCACTATTTCTCTTTTTATCTCTTTTGTTTCACAACATCCCCTCTCTCTCTTTCTCTTTCTTTGTTCCTCTTTGTCTATTTCTCTCTGTGTGTCTTATTTTTCTCTCTCTTTGTTCCTTTTTGACTCTCTTTTCTCTCTCTCTTTTGCTTTCCCCTTCTCTCCTCTCCTCTCTTTCTCTCTTTCTATTTGTCTTTGTATTTTTTTCTTTCTCTCTTTCCCCCTCTCTCACTAAATCTCTTTTTGTCTCTTTTCTTTCTCACATTCTCTCTCTCTCCCTCTCTCTCTCTCTCTCTGTTTCTCTATCTCTATTTCTCTCTCTTCTTCCCCTTTTCCCTCATTCTCTCTTTCTCTCTCTTCCTCCCTTTTTCTCTCACTATATATCCCTCTCCTTAACTCTCTCTGTCTCTTCCATTTCTCTTTGTCGCTTTCTCTCTGTGTCTTTTTTCCTTCTTTTCTCTCTCTTCCTTTGTTCCTTTTCTCTCTCTTTTCTCTCTCTCTCTCTCCTTTGCTTTCACCTTCTTTCTTTCTCTCATTCTCTCTATCTCTCTTTCTATTTCTCTTTGGATTTCTTTCTTTCTCTCTCCTTTGTTCCTCCTCTCACTATTTCTCTTTTTATCTCGTTTGTTTCTCACATTCTCTCTCTTTCTCCCTTTCTCTTTCTTTGTCCCACCCTCTCTATTTTCCTCTTTCTTTTTTTCTCTTATTTGTCTCTCTCTCTCTTTTTCTTTCTCTTCAATCTACTAGTCCGGCCCCCGGGAGAGTGTTTGTTCTATCGTGTGGCCCCCGAGTTAAAATGAGTTTGACACCCCTGCACTAAACCAAGACAAGAGTTAAGTCCGGATATGTTTATTATCTCGGCTGAATTTATCCTCAAGTCAGTTGCATGAAAGAAGGTTAAATTTAGCTCAGCTCGGTTATTATGGGGAGCTAGCCTGCTCCAGACTATGCTAAAATTATCCCTAGAGATATCTGGCACTTCTACAGTCAATCTTATGAAACACGAATGAGTTTTATAGTTTTTCCATGGATATTCTTGATATGTTGCATTAAATTAATCAGCCTACATTAAAATTGTGGTTAACGTACAGGCCCACGGTGCAAAGATCCAGGGTTCAATCCCAGCCACTGCAGCTTCCCCGCTCAGGGCCTCATAGGCTATTGTTATTAGATTATAAGACAACCAGTTCAGGGAGGCCCCTGCCCACTGCCCGAAGATAGCTGGGTTGGGCTCCAGCAGTCCCGCAACCCTACTGACGATGAGCGGTGCAGATAATGGATGGTATTTGACAAGGGTAATAATTATTTATTGGTCCAACTCCCATTCATCTGTTCCCTTGTCAAGGAGAGTGATATTCCCATGCAAAAAACATTACCGGGGACCCCTCTCACCCCCATCATGGACTGTTCACTCTGCTAGCCTCTGGGAAGAGGTACTGCAGTGTGCGGTGCAGGACCACCAGGCTCCGCAATAGTCTAGTCCCCCTGGCCATTAGACTGTTAAATGGTCAATCTAACATATAGTTAACTTAAATCTAAACGGCTGCTAATCTGACTTTTGCACTACTGGCAGTTTTTTTTTATAGCTTGCCACTCCTTGCACATTGCTCTCTGCACTATTGTAATTACAGCGTTATTGTTACAGTGTTAATGTTACTGTGTACCTGACTTGTTAACCTGACTGCCCATTTTGCACATCTGGTTAGCTACTCTTCTTGCACTATCGGCACTATGGTAAAATACTACACGTAGCCAAAATACAATACAACATTATTTATATCTGTACATTCAAGGAAACTGTGGGGGTCAGATGCATCGACATTTCGTTCTGTATACACGTGTACTAGAATGACAATAAAGTAGATCTGAATCTGAATCTGAATTCATTCTTTTTTAAGGATTAATGAAATAAACAATAAATGAGTAATGATCAAATTTAGAATTCTGTTTATTCTCGTTGCTAAGAACATAATGAACGTTGTTCACTGTAAGATGATACGTGTCACTCCAAAATAAACATTTAATAAAATACATGAAATCGAAAATTGAGATAAAGACTGTTATGATAAATTGGCAAAAATGTGTCTTTGTTGTGTGGCCGGGAATCTAACACAAGCCTCCCGTGTGACAGACGACAGTTGAACCACTGAACACACTTATTTGTAGTGTACAAACGGCATACATTTGAGCTGGAGCTTTTCCTTAATAACAGTGCTAGTGTAAAACCTTTTTCTTATGATTTCTTTGACATCGTCCATAAAGAGCTGTTGTTCAGCGGCCATCAAAGACTACTTTCGATTTTCCGATCCGTGATTCTGAGATCGATCCTTTGGATCTATTTGAGGATGCCGTGCAACCTCATTCACCCCAACTAGCTGGCATCCTGGCTCGGCAAACGTGCAACCGATTAAGCCGAAATGCCGTGCTTATCCAATTAGCCTCGATTCCGTTTTTGCGCAATACCCCCTAATAGTTGACATTTGTGTTGCAGCCGTCCCAGTGGGGATCGTGGTGGTAAGGGGCGACTGCGACTTGGAGACGTGCCGACTCTATATTGACCGACTGCAAGAGGCGAGAACCTCGTCTTCACCTAGTCGCCTAAACTCTATTTAGGTCTGCGCTCGCATTATAAACCTCTTTTTTATTCACTAGGACTTGCACCAGGTTCCCTCGCTTGGCCACAGAGTCCACTACCAGGTAAGCTCGAATGCACATCTGAAAACGTATTGTTTGGGTGTCTGTACTAAATTCCAGAATCAATTTGGTTTCAATTCTGAATGTAGAGTTGAGATTTTTGAAGGGCTTCTCCTTTCAGTGCAAATTCACGTGCAAAAGGGTAGAAATGTTGTAATGTGTAACATGACAATAAAGGCTATTTGCTCATTCATTTATTTATGGTGAAATCATTACGATTTAAACCAAATTGATTATTTTAAATGGCATGTGAACTCGTTAAATTCCAAACAAAATGATGTTAAAAGGAGTAATATTTGAAATGGTTTAGTGGATTTTTGTGGAATAGTAAATTCATATTTGTCATTCAATATTTAAAAGCGATATACTATGAAGATCTCACCATTAGTGCTGTGTGTTAAGAGTGTATTTTGAGTAAGTAGCCATACATAAATATAGAAAAAGGTTTTTAAATTGCATTGAAACGTTTCTACAAGCAGAGTAGCTAAGTGTCTTTACTCAGGTACTTCTAAGAAGTGGTAGTTGAAATATTTTCTAACCCTTTCTTTCTTTCTTTGGGTCTTTCTTTCTTTTTTCTTTCTATCTTTCTGTCTTTCTTTGTATATTTCTATTTTCTTCCTGCCTTTCTTTTGTTCTTTCTGCTGTTTTTTTCTTTCTGGCTATCTTTGTTTCTTTCTTTCTTTTTTTCTTTGGGTGTTTCGGTCTTTCTTCCTTTCTTTGGGCCTTTCGGTCTTTCTTTCTTTCTGCCTTTCTTTATTTCTTTCTTTGGGCCTTTCTTTCGTTATTTCTTTTTTTCTATATATTTCTTCCTTGCTTTCTTCTTGCCTTTCTTCCTGCCTTATTTCTTTTTTTTATGCCTAAATTTGTTTATTTGTTTCGCCCTTTCTTTCTTTATTTCTTTCTTTCTGCCTTTCTTTCTTTCTGCCTTTCTTTCATTTGTTCTTTCTTTCGGCCTTTCTTTCTGCCTTTCCGTCTTTCTTTTCCTTCTGCCTGTCTTTCATTTGTTCTTTCTTTCTGCCTTTCTTTTATTTCTTTCTTTCTGCCTTCTTTGTTCTTTCTTTCTGCCTTTCTTTTCTTTGTTCTTTCTTTCTGCTTTTCTTTCATTTGTTCTTTCCTTCTGCCTTTCTTTCATTTATTCTTTCTTTCTGCCTTTCCTTCTAACTTTCTGCCTCTCTGCCTTGCTTTTTTTTCAATCCAGGACGAAGGCAGGGTGATGCCAAGGACCACATCAGTTATCAGACTCCCTTCTAGCTGGAGTTTTTTAGATTGTGAGTATAAATGAAATAATAGATAAACAAAAATATTTTCTGGTTCCATCATTCACCAAACTGATTTTGATTTTACCCACATGCTCTTTTTCTCCTTTCAAATGTCCACAGCCACTTCTGCCGATCGCTTTTATCGCATCGACAAGGCTCAGGTAAACATTCTTTTATCTGATTTTTCTTTTTTTAGGCCTTGATTCTGTGTTTAGCCTGCAGTGCTATGTCTAACCTGTTTGCAAACAATGTCCACTACACATTCAACTGGTTATTCATTGATTCATACTTGCCTTAAAGCATGATTAGTGATTTTTATAAAATCTATTTTATGTTTTTAGGAGCACCTACACTTTGTCACAGAAATTTGCCAGGAGGAGGTTTTTATCCTGGACCACGAGGGATCTGCGGGGGTCCAGGTTTCGTCGGCCGGAATGCCTGATCTGGTGGTGGAGCCCAACACCGGGTGCGAATACGTTTTCTCTGCTACTACGTTCATACTTAATTCATAAACAAAGACTGTGAAATATGTAACCCCGAAAAGTAAAGCGAAATTTGTTTTTGTAGGGCGCCTTTGACTCCTGAAGAGCAAGGTACGGACATAAACACCTGCAAAAGCATGCTACTCATATGTTACAGTTCCTTGCAAAAGTACTGAAGCGTGACAAAGAGAGGAGTCCTAGTATTGCCATAATTCAGGCTTAAAAATAAAAAAATAATAAATAAACTCCAACTATATTTAAGAATAAACAACATGTTAGACACAATCATGAAAAGAAACCAAATGTGTTCAGCATTTTATATTATGCTAAAAAATAAGAAAATTGAAAATGTTGGGTCACAGAAGTACTGGGTATATCTCTGTTACTTTTACACAGCTTCAAAAAAGAAATATTTGCCCATTCTTCCTTACAAAATAGCTCAAATGCCTTAAGGTTTGATGGTGAGTGTTTGTGCTTCCTATTTTTCAGACCCTTCCACAAATGTTAAATAGGATTGAGATCTGGACTTTGGCTTGGCCATCGTAACACCTTTGTATTGTTAATTTTAGACCTTCCAGAACTAGATTGTAGATGCATGTTCTGTGTTTAGGGTCCTTGTCATGTTGGAAGGTGAAACTCCAGCCCATTCTCAGGTCTCTTGCAGAATCCAACAGATTTTCTGCCAGAATCGCCCTGTATTTGACCCATTCCATTTTCCCATTAAATCTAACGATCTTCACAGTCGTTGCTGAAAAAAAGCAACCGCAGAGCATGATGCTGCCACCACCATGTTCAACAATGGGGATGGTGTTTTAAGGGTGATGTGCAGCGTTTTTCTTACGCCTAACGCAACTCTTTGTATTCAGCCCAAAAGGTTCAATTTTGGTCTCATCTGACTATATCACCTTGTTCCACAAAATGTTTGTTTCTGTCATGGGGCCTCTGAGCTCCTTCTTTGATTAGTTTTCTCATTGTTTGGGCCGAAAGGTTTTGGTAGGCTTGCAGTGGTTTTATGCTCTCTCCATTTTGATATTATTGCCCGCACAGTGCTATGGAAGATGTGTTAATCAGTCATTAAGACGACATTGGATCATTCAGAAGTCATCAGGGAATTCCTGAAGTCAGTTGGCTGAGCTGAGAAAACAGCCAATATTTATGTGACACCTACTTTTTACTTTATTTGTTGTAAATAGAACATAGAAAGTCGAAATAATTTGGTTCCACTTCGCTATTGTGTCCGAAATATTTTCATTTATTTTTAAGTTTTAGTTTGAGAGCCTTGAAATGTGGCAATATGACAGAGAGTCCTTTGGGACGGGTGAGGAGGGACGGTAATACTTTTGCTAGGCACTGTATTTATGAATCCTGAAGAGCCTACATGTTCCGTTGATACAACCATTCATAATATGACACAAATTCCAGTCTTTGTCCTGTGGTTGTGTGTCCAACTTCAGCTCTGTTGATGGCCGCCAGCTCGGGGGACCTTTCCATGGTACACAAGAAAAACTCGGTTGTTTTGTTACAGTCGTTATTCCACGTAGGTGTTTGAGTTAATGGCCGTGTGATGGTTTCACAGCTATCTGAGTGTGTGCATCACGGCGTAAGCCTGCTGGTGAGAGACGCCGCCGGTTGCTCAGCGCTTCATAAAGCTTCGCAGAAGGGACACTCTGAGCTGGTGGTGTTCATCCTACAGCAGGGTAAGTAGAAGTCTACCTCACTTTATGCATTGTTAAATTAATTACCGTAAATTCCGGACAATAGAGCGCACCTGATTATAAGCCGCACCCACCACATTTTAAGAGGATAACCGCTTTTGTACTTACACAAGCCGCACCTGTATATAAGCCGCATGCGCCCACATTAAAACATGTAACACAATCACGAAATTAACCCAAACCCGAGTCCCGCAATTGTAACTGAATGGGGTTTTGGGGTTTTTAAGGGTTATTGATCTATCTTCGTTATTCATTATCCATTATCCGTTATCGGTCAGTTCATTATATGCTACAAAGCCTAGGAGCCGGGACACTTACTCTCAGCCAAAAGGCTAAGCTAAGGTCCTAGCCCTAAAGCCTTGTTGCGATCATTGCGAATGCACCGTTCCCGGAGGTACTGCAATACCGGGCCGATGCGTGCAGTGGACAGAGCAAGCTCTTATTCCATCTCCGGA
Organism: Urocampus carinirostris; assembly: GCF_059441175.1. Classification (NCBI taxonomy): domain Eukaryota; kingdom Metazoa; phylum Chordata; class Actinopteri; order Syngnathiformes; family Syngnathidae; genus Urocampus; species Urocampus carinirostris. The sequence continues at coordinate 21,618,556 of NC_142359.1, forward strand.
ATGCAAAAATCAAAAGGCCAAGCTAAGGACCTAGTATCTAAGGCCAAGCTAAGGACCTAGCATCAAAGGCTATGCTAAAGTCCTAGCATTAAAGCCATAAGGCCAAGCTAAGGACTTAAGCACACAGTCCAAAAATCACAGCCGCCAAGTACACAGTCCAAAAACAACAGCCGGCAAATTGAACGTAAAATGATACTGGTACTTAAGATATGACGCAGACCTGCAGAGTCTGGGTCCCGTTAAAATAATCCAAGGGAAAAAAAAGTATATTTCCAAAGGTATGGGAGGGAAAAATATATATCCACTATTGTCCGCTGCGTCCACAAACACGTCTCACCTTTACTCCACTTCCCATCAGCCCCCGTTGTATTTGCCCCTTCTTTTTAAATCGCCCGTGGAAAACATATCAGAATAAGTCTCTAAAATGATTACATTACAAAAATATACAGTTGCAAATACATATTATATATGGTTACACATATTTACAAAGAAAGACGGTACACCGAGAGATTTTTCAAAGCTTTAATAATAATATAACTTTGATCCCGAACCGTGTCTGTGAAGGGTAGCAAAACGCTACTAGGAACACGCTCGCTACACCAGGAAACGGGTCTGTTAAAAAAAATACGGTACTTGTAAAAGTCATGGTAAACCGTGCTTATCTTCCTCCTTATATCTGACGTCATTAAAGTCATCTTTCCCAGTATGGTAAAGAGACTTTGTCAAATGAACGTCGTCCTACGCTCCTTAATTCAAATACACGCTAGCAACACACTCGCATATATTCCACCGGTCTAAATCTTACCTTTTGCACTCGAGCTCCGCTGGCGGCTGTTAGAAAAAATACATAAATTGGCAGCATCACTGAATAAGCCGCAGGGTTGAACATTTGGGAAAAATAGTAGCGGCTTATTTACGGTATTGTAAATTCCGTACTACAAAGCACTACTGATTAAAATCGCCGATCAAATTTAAGAACAAAACTCAATTTTGGCTTTGTACAAGCCGCACCTGATTTTAAAATTCTGGCATTGAAGTCTTTGGCAGCACAACACCAACTGCGCTGAGCCCGCGCACATCTGAAGTTGTTCGTCACGCATTTTCGGATCATGTGACCATTCGAGGTACAGACTACAGGAACAATAACGAAAACCAGCACATATTTTACTCGCCGTGAAAAAAAAAACGAATGAGGGTTGTGTCGCATAAAAACTGAGCCCTATATTTTTAGACAACAGCGCCAGTACACCCACTCTGTGGAGAATAGTGCCAGATTGAACACAGACGTAGTTTTTCTGCTGTTGTCATTGGTGGTTGTGGGCGTGACACACCCAATTGCATTTGCTTGACACCGTTGCTCCAGGATCAAAGGTAACTCCAATGATATTAACTTTTATAGAAAAAAAACTATAGGTCAAGAAACTTGTATTTTCTTTACATAGTGGAATCCATACCTAGAAGTCGCTGTCGTATTTATCTTTCATCTCTCTGCATTTGGCACTGGTTTTCGTTCACATTAAACAGTGCCATCTAATGGTCAAATATTACCCACTGGGTCTTTAAAGCGCATTGTTTAAAATATAATAAAAAAGTAGCAGCTTGTAGTCCTGAAATTAAAAACAATGTTTTTTTTTTCCAAGCTTCGATTGACTGAAATTGACTTAAAGGCACTGGATTATCACAATCTTATGCATTGTTTTGTATTTCCCTCCTTAGGATCCAAAGTGCTTCTTGACCTGCCGGACAGAGAAAAGTATGTGGAATTTAAAGTTTTATGTTACTTTTTACTTTTTTGCAACAACATCATCTCGTTTATTGTTTATTCATGTGTGTGCGTAGAGGAGACACGGCCTTACACAAAGCGGCTTTGGAGAAGCAGCATGCTGTGTGTCGTCTGCTGGTGGAGGCGGGCGCATCGCTTCAGAAGACCAACTTTCAGGTACGTGCACACAACTGTGCAGAGTGGAGATAAAAGACTTGTCAAACAATTTTGGAGATGAAAAATATGCCAAACTTAAATAATTATTACTAAAACAATAAAATTCTATATAACGGTTAAAATTCATAGATCTATTTGTTCCTGAATCATGCTTGTTTCTAGAAATGCTCTTATCTTGAGTAAATTTTCCCAGTGCGAAATAACTGAAAACCAGTCAATCCGTTCCTGGTTTCTCAAAAGCTTTAAAGTAACCCTAAATAACTATAAAAACGTATTCCTGAACCTAAAAATGCAGTAATAATTTAGATAATATAATAATAAAATTACATTAAAGTCTCGGGCCACGGATGTTCGAAGTATAGTGGCGGCAATAACTTTACGCCAGTAAATGTAGACCGCATTAGTTACCGTGGATATTTATCTAGCTCCTGCAAAACACATATAATAAAGTTATCCATTTTTGGGGGGGCGGATAAAATATTCTTGTTTATACACATTAAACATTAAATACGGGGATACACTGCATTTACCAATCTTAGACTACGAAGTGGCCGACGTCACATCAGACAAAGTCAATGGCCAGAAGCTCACGGTACCATATTCTCTCACTGACCCAACAGTAGCGTAATCTTCAATTTAATAAACATTAAACACTTTCTCTAGAAAGAAAATTACTTTGTTCCAGTTCCCATTAATCCTCTGCACGTTGAGTTGATCTCGAGGCCGCCTGCATGCCTTTATCCATCTTAAACATTTCTCTAAATTAGTTTTTGGTTGAGGAAAAGGGAAGGACTTCATCCCTACTGATCGTTTTGGATGTCTCTGATCTACATTACAAGTGCCCCAGGCGCATAGTCGATACAAAACATTTTACAAGTGTGTGGATCACAAGAGCATTGTTTGCGATACAAAAATGGCCGACCCAAATTGGCAGCCTAGGGCTGTTGTCTGCCTCACGTTCTGATTGGCTGAAAACAAGCGTTGTCAGACGTATGACTTTAGACCTGCCAATCAACTTCCCAAACGTGTTTTTGGAATCCGGAGTACCCGGAGGAAATCAACGCAGACACAGGGAGAACATGAAAACTCCTCACAGGGAGGCCGGTAGCTGTATAATAATTGTGAACACAAGAAATGTTTCTATTTCCTGGATTTTGGCTATCACGGTTCATTTTTGGAAGGCAATCCTCGTGAAAAGCAAGGGATTAATGTTTATAAAAGATAAATATAGCAGGCATGAAATTCTCAACTTTTGGAGACAATCAACATTTTGAAGACCTAAGGCTACTCATGAATGATGTAGATCCAAGGAGAAAATGTTTTCAGTGGGGAAGGGGGGCGTTATCATACCCATTCATTTTTTGCACGCTAGACAGATGAGGTGCCAAAAGTATCTCTGGGGAAAATCTTGTGTTAGCCTGTTCTGGAGCAAGCTATCTGTAGAGTATAAATCACCACAGCAACTGAGCCGAGCTAGATTTAACCTGCTTTCATGCAAGCGACTCGAGGCTAATTTCAGTCAAGATAATAAACATATCAATAGTTTGTTGGGTTGTATAGTGTAACAGAAACATGTCATCTCCGCACTCTTTTCACCTTTTGAACCACCCAACCATTTTCATCCTGAATGAATGAATGAAAACTTTATTCAAACATCAAAATAAAAACAGAACAAAAACAATAATTTAACAACAAAATAACGTTACATAATATGTTCGAAGGGGCAGCACGGCGGCGCAGTGGTTAGCGTGTGTGCGGCACAGTTCTAAGGTCTTGGGAACCTCCTGTGTGGGTTCAAATTCAGCTACCGGACTTACTGTGCGGGGTTTGTATGTTCTCCCCGTGTTTGCGTGGGTTTTCTCCGGGCACTCCGGTTTCCTCCCACATTTCAAAGACATGCATTTCAGGTGGATTGGCCGGTCCAAATTGTCCCTAGGTGTGAATGAGCAAGCAAGTTGTCTGTTCCTGTGTGCCCTGCGATTGGCTGGCAACCAGTTCAGGGTGTCCCCTGCCCACTGCCTGATGATTGCTGGGATGGGCTCCAGCATCCCCGCGACCCTACTGACGACAAGCGGTGCAGCTGATGAGATGAGATGAGAATATGTTCGAAAAGGGGCAGTAAGAAGCAAAATGCTTATATTACCTACCCCTTCATCTTCCCCACCAAATATACCATTGATATTACAACAATTGTAATGATATTAATAATACCAGTTTTGATTTAAGAATAGCAACAATAACACAAAGTTAACTAGACACACTATTCCCAATCTCCCGCACCACTCATACCCCACCCTCCTCATCTCTATATTCCACCAGGAATGTTCCTTTCTATCTAAACCTGAACAAGTGAAAAGTTGGACACCGTTTGATCTCGTCTTGCAATCCGTTCCAAAGCTTGACTCCACACATAGACACACACATACTTTTCCTGGTGGTTCTCACCTTTGGGATTATGAATCCTCTGTATATTGTTGGAATTGTACATTTTTTATCACCGGCGAGTTCACAGATATTAAGAATTCCTGTTACTTCACCAGACACCAGACCATAAAGTAACTAGAGATATCATCGATTCGAAAGTGAGGTCTCTTTTATGAATACAGGGGAAGACGCCAGTTGAGCAGGCAGCCGGCGACTTAGAGCTTACCTCCTACCTGAGCAGCCAAAAAACACCTTCCATCCCAAACGAAGACTTGGAGACGGCTGTCTGACTCGAACACACGGAGCGGCGAAGACGTGAATCGTCGCAGATGTCAACGGTGGACGTGGGTTCATCTCCCTAGCTATTTATTTTGTATTTATTTATTGACATTTGTATTTATTATGGCCGGCTGTGTCTATCACGGCCGACCCGGCGGCAGATTGTATGACTGGAGTAAAGTGCACTTTGGAGCGGCCGCCTCGTCACAAGTTTCCCACCTTCTCCAATACAATTGAAGTGTTTCCACCCACCCAAGCCGTTGTGCCAAAGACATTATGCACATGTCGGAGTCTGTCACAGGAACAATACCACATTCAAGTCATATCATCTTCAGTATTCTTTCACCAGTTCAAAAGCTACCCAGGACACAAATGAGCAGACGCGAATATGATCAATGGTCACAAATGCATTTTGAATCCGGCCCGCGAGACAACGCTGAGGGAAGCGCGAGAGAAAAACGAGCTGCAGGTTGAAGTTTATCCACTTGATGTTGCCAAAGCCAGGTGCCGCTCACAAACGCTGTACTTGTATTTTTTTTTCTCTCTCTCTCTCTCTTTCTCTCTCTCGATCTTTCTCTCTCTGTCTCTTTATCACTCTCTCTCTAACTCTCTCTTTTTCTCTTTCTTTGTTCATCATTGTCTTTTTCTCTCTGTCTTTTTACCTTCTTTTGCGCTCTTCCTTTTTTACTTTTCTCTTTCTTTTTGTCTCTTTTGATTTCCCCTTCTCTCTTTCTCCCCTTCTCTTTCTCTCCTTATCTTTTCTCTCCTTATCTTTCTTTTTCTCTATGAATTTCTTTCTTTCTCTTTCTTTCCCCCTCTCTCACTATTTATCTTTTTATCTCTTTTGTTTCTCACATTCTCTCTCTCTCTTTTCTCTCTCTTTCCTCCTTTCTTTGTCCCACCCTTTCTCTTTTTCTCTATTTCCTATTTCCCTTATTTCTTTCTCTTTTTCTTTCCCTCTAATCTCTAGTACGGCCCCAAAGGAACGTTTGTTCTATTGTGTGGCTCCGAGTTGAAATGAGTTTGACACCCCTTAGATTCTAAGACAAGTGCTATTGAATCACAACATTGGTCTATTGATTAATAGAGGTTTGTTTAGAAAATCATTCATTTAAGCTTATTTTTCAATTTCAAGTGGTTCAGTTGTACATTCGCTGGTGCCTTTAGGGCACATTGTGTATTATTTGCCACTCAGATCAAGAGGCTTCGCCTGTTCCCGGAAACAATGGAAACCAGTACAATCTAATTCGTGAGGGGAAGTAAACCCCAACCCTAAAAAAAAACGACCTGGAGAGGAATGGGGGCTGCCTGGCTGTACTTGCTCAAGGCACACCACAGTCAGTGGTGCCTTGACAATCCAGGAGGTTAAGGGATCCATAAAAAATAAACAAAACTTGATTTAAAAAAAATATATATTTATATAATATTAGTATACAGAAACTGCCCTACTCACGAACAAGATAGGTTCCGGACGATCGTTAGTAAGTTGAATTTGTTCGTAAGTTGCTTCAGTGCTATATTTTGTATGTTTAAGATTTATATAAGTATGTTTAAGGCTCGTATAAGTAACCTGTATTTTTTTTTACTAAAAACATAAACATTTCATAAAATAATATGCTTTATAAAGATAAAGTTAAGTTAAACTTACTTTTGGAAGATGAGCTTCAAAAGTTAGGCGACTTCCTCCTCCGTGGTAAAAAGTGGCCGAAAAAAGGCGATCCAACCTCATCAAGCTTTCTTATTGCACTTTCATTTCAAATGAAACGGCTCGCCTCTTTACACTTTACACCAACCATATTGAATGGATGCACGATATATTAAACAATAAAAATGTCAAACTTAGTACAGTATGTTTACACACGAACTAGGAAGAGGAATCTGATTTCTTCTTCAGGGTGGATGCTGGGTGAGCTCTCACAGAGCCGCCACATGCCTGTAGCGGCGGAAAGAAACACTACAGTAATGTCCTATACTCGGAAAAACACAATACAAAATCTAACTTACGGCAATGTCCGGATATTTTTCGACATCCCGGAAAAAATCTTCGTATCTACCGTTTTTTGTGAGTTGAATGGTCGTAAGTAGGGGAGGGTCTGTATTGACTTGGATAATAGGTAAAAATACATGAACTATCATATAAACTTACATTTTTTAGATGCAGGTCGAGAAATACGTATTTATTTACATTACATGAGTCTCAGCTAGAGGGAGCTGACATGATTGTCTGACATCTTGCTGCTACAGGTACCCCCAAAGACCAAAAAGCTTGTGAAAAGCTCGGCAATCAAATAAGAAGAAAAACAACGCTTTGGTCACTTTATGAATCTCCATAGTTTGTTACTTGTGCTTTGTAGGACTCATTTTCAGTTGCATTTCACAACACATCTAGTGGTCAAATATTACACAGTGTCCCTTTAAGGTACAGTTCAGAGCACGTGGAAGCTTTTGGATTTATATATTGTGTATTTTGTGTGATGATTTAAAACACCATTAGAAGAAAAAATACTCGTTCTAAGACACCACTTAATTGTGAACATTTCACTTTGTACCCAATCTGTATTTAAGGATGTTGTATTTTTTTTTAATGAAAATATCATGAATCCATCATATCCATGATGTCAGAATGAACTTTTCAGCTGCCAAACGATTTAGTATGTGTGTGATAACTCTGAGCCATATTTGATGCAAGATGAAGAGATGCCGTCTTGTTGCATTTCTCCATTAATTGTTTTTACATTACATTAATGTTTTCAATGTTGCAACAAGAGAGGTACTTTTCTGTACTTCGGTACCGGTCGGCTTGGAGATCCTTTCCCCTCTTTGTGTTTCTCGTTCTATTTCTCATCACCTTTTTATAAACTATCACAGAACAATTTAGCTATTATAGAAGTGCTTTTTGGGATACGGATTGCATGTAACAACTCAGATTTTGTGACATTTAATTAGGATTTTTCCGGTAACAAGTCAAACCAAGATTTTGATTGGCCAACATTTCAAACAGTGAAAAATTGAATTGACCAAATTTCTTACCTCGAGATGAAGCAATTGAGTTGTTCTCATGAGAATCTGAATGGGGCGACATCAGATGCATTCGTTGGTGTGAAGTGAGTGAAGTTTTTGTACAGTTTTTCCTCGGAATAGACATGCAAGACTAGAATATTTTTTTCCGATATGCACATGAATGATGGCTGCTGTGCTTGTGGGCGTGGCCTGTCTAATCCACACATATATCCATTTAATCGGATCTCGATATTCCAGTTCATTTTTACTATCGATGGTTTTGCATGGCATTTTCTTACCTCGGCAATAATTACTTTCCAGTATTGGCATAGACATGCATTATTCTTGTTATTATTGGTATTATTATTATTACTATTATTATTATAAGAATGGTCTCAGCCATGATACTATTTGGAGTTTTTAATGCCTGGTTTCCATCCTGTACTGAACTTGTATCGCTGCTCAAGACAACTTGAAGTTTTTGTTTTGTTTTTAATATTTTGTGTTTTTGTTTTGAGTGAATAACCTTCCTCTCTTTTATTTATCTCTGTTGGAATGCATGTTTCCTCTTTTTCAACACTCATCTATACATACTTCTGCTTCCTGGTTCCAAATATCAAACCTTTTCACAGGCTATTAACAGATTCATTTTAAATAAAAGACGCAGTGATCTTGGTTGAAGTTTGACTTGTATCTTCGTTCTATGAAAACATTCAGGCCGTGCGGCAGAATATGGTATAACAAGTCACCGGCGGCGCTGTGTATTTCACATTTGGGCCTTCAGTGGTGCTAAGTTTAAATCCAACTTTAAATTACTTCTATGGCTATAAAACATGTACTGCAGCTACAGCTGTGACATATATACACATTATCAAAGATAATCTCATAAAATGTCAATATTGTTTAGGAATATAGCCACATTTTACTCACTAAAAATCCATTTATTCTTTCATTATGAAGATTTTGTTTAATCTGTCGTACAGGTAACGTGCGTTTCAGTCGAGCCTCTACTTTCGTATGTCCGGCTTATGTTTTTATCTGATTTAGGGCTGCGAATGACCGTTCAACAAAGCAGTAGACAGTAGTGGATTTTTTTCTTCACATTTTGGTAATGATACTTCTGTTACAGCTACACATCCAATCATAGTTTCTGAAACAGTAAAGTCTCCAAGGCCCACTAGGAGGACCTTAATTGCCAATTCAGAATCTAATTGGTTAAACCAACAGCTTTATCAAACACAGATGTTTGGCCTCAGGCCTCCGGGGAGATAAATGACCCTGGCAATATGTAATGGTCAAATACTTAAATATGGAAGCACACATCTGGAAGCAATGAACAATTGGGGATTATTTAGTAAGTACTCATAAAAAAAAGAATATAACATCACACCGTTTCAGATATTTTTAGGCCAGTAGTGAAGACTTTGCAGTCCCTGACGGCCCACCACTCCAAGGTACTGATTGCAAGAAGAAAGCACTGTTGTACGAATAGAAAAATTAAATTGACTAACTATCACATGTATATATGTTAAGGAAGTGAAAGAAAACTTTATGATGCACAAATCCATATGAATGACGACAAGGAATTCCAATATGTATTTTTAGTTTTTTGTGAAATCAATTCATTTTACAGAACACAGTATGGATGTATGGCAGCATGGTGCCACAGTGGTTAGCGCGTGTGAGGCACAGTTCTGATGTCATGAGATCAAACATCTTGTGTGGAGTTTGCATGTTCTCCCCGTGCTTGCATGGGTTTCCTCCGGGCACTCCGGTTTCCTCCCACATTCCAAAAACATGCATGTCAGGTGAATTGGCCGGTCTAAATTGTCCCTAGGTGTGAATGAGTGAGCGAATTGTCTGTTCCTGTGTGCCCTGCGACTGGCTGGCAACCAGTTCAGGGTGTCCCCTGCCCACTGCCTGAAGACAGCTGGGTTGGGCTCCAGAAGCCCCGCGACCCTACTGAGGATAAGCGATGCAGATAATGAAGATGAAGAATGGATGTAGATTCCTTGTGCTATCTCATACTTGAAAATGTTGTACTGGTGGAATGGTGGATGGCTAAGTTCTATATAAATTGGGAAAAAATATACAGTTACACATATTTCTTGTCTGAAATCAATATAAAGTTTGGGTTTATTTTTACCTTTCCTGGTCGTCTTTTTTCCTTTTTAAAAAAAAAAGCTCTATCAAACGTTACACTTATAGTGTTACTTAAAAAATTACACTGCAACGTTGCGTTAACAACACAACAAAACTACAAATTTACAAGAGAATATAGATAGACATTCTTGGAGGAATAACACATGAGTGACAAAAATATATCAAAATATATACGAATATTATTAGTTTTAATGGCCTTCTGGTAGTGGGAAAGCTTTTTTAAATTTCACAATAAAAGGCGATGGCCGAGATTTTTCCACCTGTACATAGCTTTAATGAAAATGGCCTTGACAATAACGTATCAGTATCCTTTTTAAAATTGTTGGAAGCGATTGTCAATCTTACAAGCTATAAAATGAAACACTTCAGATTTTTTTCAACAAGGAGCGGCAGAAAGCATAGTTTTAAAAATGGGAAAATATATTTGAGAAATCACGTGTATACACTTTGAGGGAAGCCATTTAAAAGTTGGGATTCAATAAGTGAAAGAACTGTATGATACACACAACCATATGAATTACAACAGGGGATATCAAGATATATCTTTTTTTTTTTTTCGTGCCAACAGCATATTTTTAAGTCGAATGTATATATATATATATATATATATATATATTCATATATATATATATATATATATATATATATATATATATATATTTAATAACACACATGTCTTTTGTTTGAAATTAATATACAGTTCTGGTTGCTTTTTTATGCTTTATTGTACGAAATGCTTATACAAATACATACAAAAATTCCACTGCAATGTTGCGTTAACATTATAACCAATTTGTACAAACAATCCAAAATATGTCCATCCATCCATGATTCACACAGCTTATCCACAGTAGGGTCGCGAGGGTGCTGGAACCCATCTCAGCTTTCCTCGAGCAGTGGGCAGGGGACACCCTTAACTGGTTGCCAGCCAGTCCAGGGGTAGACAACAGACAGACAATTCACTTGCTCATTCACACCTACGGACAATTTGGACTGGTCAATTAACCTGATATGTATGTTTTTGGAATGTGGGAGGAAATCCAAGTAAGCACAGGGAGAACATACAAACTCTGCCCAGGAAGGCTGGTAGCTGGATGTGATCCCATGACCTCAGAACCCTACCGCGGACTCGCTAACCACTCAGCCGCCATGCTGCCAATTCAAAACACATGAAAATATAAATAACCAAACATGCCAAGGGGAAACGGATAAGTTTCAACGAAATACTAAAATGTTTACAAAAATGACGGTAGTTTAAATGGCCTTCTCGTCTGGGAAAAGCTTTATGGACAACATGAATTGTTTTGCTTCACATTGAAACTCGTAAATTTGCACTTGAGAATGTCGAATTGAGCAATAATGATAATCCGATTGACAATAAAGGTTATTTTAGACTTTAATTTATATATCTCTGAGCTAGGTTTGGATTTCGATAATTGAATGAGTTTTACGTCATGACGTACAATGACGTACTACGTAAAGTGTTTGCGGAGAGAAGCATCCTTGAAAGCGGAAGTAACCTGACTCGAGGCTTTTAAAAGGTGTCTTTTTTGTACTTGTTTCATCTCAAAGTCTTCGGTGTACTGTAAGTAATTTATCTTATTAGAAACATTTCCATAAAAACTGAAGATTTTCCGAACACAACTACTAAAGTCTCGTGTTAGTGAACTTTTGTCAAAAGTTTCAGAACCAATTGCCGTTTGAATACGTTTAAATTATGCTTAAAATACCGCTTATCTACTTTTGAAATATATTAATTTCAATAATTAAATGTCATGAATTGCTTGGTTTTTGATGAGAAACGTTTCCAAATTGCTGGTCACCTGTGTAAGGTTCATTCAAATTATTAAGAGTATCATTTGTGGTTTATTTATTCGGCAAAGTTATTCAACTTGTAATAAAACAATCAACGTTTGTTTGGTGTTTTATCTCTTGTGTGGTGACGAAAATGTTTTCAATTTTTGGGGTTTCGATAAAGTCGCTAAACGCAGTTTTAGCGACTTATTTTTGTGTTATTCTATCTTTTACCACAAGAGGGATACAACACCATAAATCAGGGATGGCTGTGTCAAACCACCCCCTTTCGCGCAAACGTTACTAAAACATACCTGCCAACCTGTACGGTTTTACCGTACAAAGTACGTTTTTTATGCATTTTAAGACGAGTACGACGTACAAGGAAATCTGTACGGAAAAAACGCAAATTTGTCAATCACATGCGTCTTCCGCCTGGGGATTTCCCATCATACATCATTCCGGAAAAAAAATATATATAGTGTACGATTATTTTGTATTTCGTACAGGAAAATACGACAGTTTGTACGGGCATGGAGCCGTTGAGGTTGACAGGTATGCTAAAACAACTTCGTATCTCATATTTTGGGGAATGTAATGGAACAGTAAAGTACGGAGATATTGCATCTTGTGTATAAAAATCACTTTTAAACGGGTTGAAAAGGCACCTTATATTGTGAACGTTTTTCTCCCGTTTTTTCTATCTATCCATCTAACCTGGCCATGCCCCTTTGAGAGGGGCGACTGACAGCAAGACAAAAACAAGGAAAATTTAAAAAAGGAAAAAGTAGCAAAAAACACACACAAAAATGTTTGGACCATGGCCAACCCAAATGCCCAAACAAGCAAACAAGTTAAGCACCCCGACACCCAAGTTGGTCATGCTTCCGTCCCTCCAGATGAAACGGGACACAAGAAAGCGGCCATGTCATTCGGGTCAGGGTGACACAACACACGCTTCACAGCAGGCCCCTACAGCTTTCACTGGTTTACCCCTGCCGCATCATACGGGTGCCCCGCCCATCCCTTAGAACACGTCTAAACATCCCACTATCCTTTTACAACACAGCTCCACTCATTCCAATCATCAACAAGAGCTCTAGCTTCCACTATATTTAGACCTCTTTCCTGCAGTGCACTCATAACACCATCCATCCACGTCAATCGCGGCCTTCCTCTTGGTCTCCTTCCATTTACTTCTGCTTTATACTTCTGTTTTATACATTGATAATTTGATAGTAAATTTTCACCGTTATACATTTTATGTACAGGGCATATCACTTGTGAATACATGTGATATTCGAAGAATTACTGTTTTGAATCGCTGGCTAATCGCAGTAAAATCAGCTCGTTTACGTGTCCATCAATTGGTAAGAAAAAGGGTAGTCATTTTAGTGACGACATTTCATGCAGGTCAATGTTATTTTGCCAATATTTACATCCATCCATCCATCCATTATCTTCACGGCTTATCCTCAGTAGGGTCGCGGGGGTGCCGGAGCCCATCTCGGGCAGGGGACACCCTGAACTGGTTGCTAGCCAGAAGCAGGGCACACGGGGACAAACAAGTTACACGCTCATTCACACCTAAGGACAATTTGGACCGGCCAATTAACCTGACCTGCATGTTTTTGGAATGTGGGGGGGGGGGCTAGTAATACACTGGGTAGCCAAGGGGGCGCCAGCCTGCAAAGGTTTGGGAACCATTGCTTGAAGGTCTACAAGCTGGAAATGCTCTGTGCTTTTCTGTTCTTTTACATTCCCCCAAATATGAGTTACAAGATTGTGTTAGTGATGTTTAGGAACAATTTTCGGCACAGCACCAGATCATGACCTTCTGTTTTGAATCAGGCTGGATCAGGAAAAGAATGTCAACAATTATGCTTTCTCGGCCTACATTCATAACCTACCCTACATATTCTAATCAGACGAAAAGGGATGCTTTCTCAACACAACACATTTATTCACAAACAATAGGGAAACAGATTTTCATGTTTGGCATTGAATGTCATAACTTATTATTTGTAACAGTTGAGTGAAAGCAGTTATACACCTAAATCAACTTACCATGCTATACAAACTCAACATTGCCCTCTCCTGGCTGGAGAGAGCATTTAAAAAATAACTTCTGATTGAAATGACCTTGCGACTCACTTCTTTTTAGAAATACTCAGAAATGTATGGCAGGCTGGATTAAATTATCTAACGGGCCGGATCTGACCCCCGTGTCGTATGATTGACATGCCTGCCCTGAATAAATCAGTTGTATCAAATTCCTTTTCACCGAGGTCCACATCTGTGTAAGGGCTGCCCTCAGAGGGCCTGATGTAACCCTATGACTTACATGTACAGTAATTGCATGCCATGTAGTATGAACGTAACTACTGCATACATGCCAATCTTTTGACATTAATAACTTGTACAATTTATCACGCACTCTATTTTTATGGGCGAAACACAAGCCATCATGGATAGTAGGAAAAAAAAAAAAAAAAATGAAAACCAGAAGTGGAAGATTTTTACCAAGTAAAAATTTGAATGTGATCGCTGGAGAGGTTTATTCACGCCCGACGACTTAAGTCTCTGTTCATTATAAAGCCGGCATAGACTAAAATAATAGTCCCGAATCATGATTTTGTTGTTGTTTAATTTAAAAAAAATTGTAGGCAATTTTGAGAAGAGAAAAGTGGTATTACAACCCTGTGGTCGGCAACCGAGGCCGTGGGTCGTTTGGTACTGGGCCGCACAGAAAGAAGATATTTAATGTCTTAGTTTTAGTTTATACTGAATTACTGAATTTGTTTCAGCCAAAAATAAAATCAAAGCTTGAGAGTGTCATACCGATATTTACTGTAGTATATCACCGTAACTGATAAATCGACAAACCAAACTGACCTCATTTTCACAGCATCGGATGTAGGGGAGTATCAAACCCGGATCAGGGCTGTGATTGCTCATAATCCTAGCCACAAGCACATTAGGATCATAGGTGTCTAAGCAAAAGACAATCGGTTTTATCTCATCATCAAATTATTAATCGTGCGTTGTTGTACAACGTTGTTTCGACTGAAATATTTCCCATAATACTCCATTAATCCATTGGAGCAATATAGGAGAGTTAAGCCCAAAAGCATTTGTTTGGCTGTACTTTCTTGTTGTAATGGAGAGTTATGGGAAAGCGTTCAGCAAAAGCAACATTGTACAATGTGGTATTGTGAGTAAAAATGGTGCGCAATGCGGTTTAGTGTGTCATTGTAATCCCTAGAGATTGAGTAATTACACGGTTTATACTCATTATTATTTTATTCCTGTTTTAATTGTTATTATTACTAATATTATTTGTCCAGGTCGCAAGAATATAATGCGCCATTAAACCGCTCCGCAATACTGAAAAGGTTACCGACCACCGGTCTAACACACACAAAAAGCAGTATTATTGGTGAGTATGCTACTGTTTAATGTTAAATAACTCATTAAACACATTTGTGTTTTAAAACATGTCCACATATGCATAATAGATAACACACTGTATATATCAAAATAACAAAATCTTGGCCATTTTCAGATAACTAATTGCGAGAAATTTAGTTTTTTCGTGAAAGCTCTAGTGATTCATTTTTTTAGACACATTGTATGCTTTCGCCTTCCACATAGAATGAGCGGGCAACATTTATCCCTCAAGCCATGAGTTTGACACATGTGCCCTAAATAAACGATGGGACAACTGAATCCTTTAATATTTCAGGAAATGTGTCTTTATATTTGTGTAACATCCCTTTTTCGTGTTTTATAGCAAAGCAACATGGCAACTGGACGCATTGAAATTCACGACCCCTTTGCCAACCTCAACGACCTCAGCGGGTCCTCTTCAGACCCTGACCATTTCCAAAACATGCTCGAGTTTCGCCTCCTTATGGCGTACACCAAGAAGAGACGGCGCTGCCAGCAAAAGAAAAGCACGTCGTCCGTCGAGGAAGGTGGCGCCGAATCGCCCCGCACATGCTTGCTGCCAGCCGAGAACCAGGAAGAAGCTGTGCCCAAGAAGGCTAAGAAGAAAAAAAAGTGGAAACGTCTGCCCAACATTTTGATTTGCATCAAGCCGCAGACAGAAAGACGTCATAAAGGGGCTGAGGAAGACAGCGCCGTTGTCGAACCATCAGGAGATTTTAGAAGCGGTAAGGAACAGACAAATCAAATTGACATAGAAAGAATTGAGGGTGCCTTTTTTGAGTCTTGTTTGCTGCTCCAAAGAGAAATCTTTTATACATTAGACTTACATTTCGGACTACAGAGCACACCTGACTAAAAGCCGAGAAATTCAATCTTGTCGTTGTACAAGACGCACCGAATTTAAAGCAGAAGGAATGAACAAATTCAAGTCAATTTCTTGCATTTTAAGCTGGGCGCACACAAGGCGCTAACCGCTTGGGGAATTTGGCATCTACTCCTTTGGCCGCTGAACACCAACGATGCTTCGTCCTTTACTGGTCTGCTACGAGTCTTTTCCGTCTCTTGTTTTTGGGTCATGTAGCTATTCAGGATGGTAATTACAAAGACCAGCACATATTAATACTGCGCTGAAAGAAAACGTGAATGAGGGCTGTGTCGCGTAAAAAGTGAGCCTTATTTTTGTAGACGACAGCGCCCGGGATACCATACCATGGAGAATAGTGCCAGATTGCAACATATGCGAGGCTTCTTGTGTTTTTTAATTGGTGTTTGCCATGATAATTGATTAAATTTAATTTTCTTGTTAAGCTCTGCGCACATCTGGTATTTTGCTTCCGGCATCAGGTGCGTGCACATACTTTTTTGTAGCAAAACGGCACTGTGCCGTTGGCTTCGAGTATCGAAATAATTTTGTAATTTTGCCTCTGGGTCACCAAAATCTTCAAGTGTGCATGGGAAAGAGAAAAACAGCAACTTGACGCATGCGCTCTAAATACATAACACTGTGACGTAATCGACCAGAATTTCATTTAATCCTCAAGGAACGATGACAAGTGAATGGTCCGTTTCTGAGGCATCCACAAATGAAGATATGGGGCTCCATTTTAAGCGACGCAGCCTTCATTTGCGTTTTCTTTTAGCGCAGAATTAAATACTTGCTGTTATGAATTCACAAATTCATGGAAGATGAACTCTTCGTTTTTAATAACTGTGCGGTGCGTAGTTTGAAGTGTCCTTCAAAAGTTTAGATTTCAATATTTTCTCTTCAGTATGTGTTAAAATGCCAAACTAAATTTAGAGAGCCTATTTTTTTTCACTGCGCCTATTTGTTTTTATCTTTTATCATCTGTGTCACGGCTACTCTGCATATTAGGCTGGACGAATGGAGGTGGGTGGTTGTGTGGGAGTGTTTTTTTAGTGGGGTGGTGAGTGATTTTACGCGCGTGCTGTTTCCTGTTTCATTTATTCGAGGAAGAAAATGGTCAAATTACGAAAAGGACCGTTAAAAAAAAAAAAAAATACCAACCCAAACCCTCCCAAAAGTTAAAAAAATAAGTGTTAGTAAGTTCAAGCAACAGACGTGCAGTTTGAGAGAGGCTGCAATGATGATTTCAGTCGGAAGATGGCGTCAGTCGGTAGAATATTTTTGAAGTTACGGGCACCATGTTCAAGTTGCTCAAGAATAACCAACATCAAGCAAGATTTCAGCAGCAAATCGTAAAAGTTGTTGTCACCAATGCTCCATCTAAGCTTCCAGAGGTCTGAGCAATCACACAAAGTCTGTGCTTGAACTATGGTGAACAACATTAATCCTGGGCGTTGCAACCAAATCATTGGAAAACATGTCCAAAACTTGGAATCAAATCAAGTTACATTTTGCTGAGTTTCCGTCAACACAGTTTTTTTTTTAAACTTGAATGAATTGGTGAAGGTAATATTTGAAGGCACGGCCAGCATGTGTCGGTTACTTTTACAAGAACTATTACATTAGATTTCGTTTTTTTTTTTTTTTAAAGAATAATTTGTTACTTAATATTAATGTTTTGTAGATTTATTTAGTTAGTTGCAAACTACAGAACTGTATTTAATCACACTTTTTAGAGGAAGTACAATGTTGAGATTTTACTTTGAGTTGATATAGTTGCAAATTATTTGAATGTGTCACAGGAAAGATCAAAGCGACCCCAAAACGTATTTTTCCTGTTTTTATTCTTTTTTTTACCCTATTTATTTTTATTCTTTAGTTTCATGTTCCTAGCTTTTTACTTATTTTTGCCCATTTTTAGCTTTTTTCATTTTTTTCTCTTATCTTTTTTCCTCTTTTTTATTTTATTTTTTCTGGTTTTTTTCATTCTTTTTTTTTTTTTTCTTTATTTTCTTCCCCTTTTTATATTATTTTGTGACTCATGTTACATGGATGAAAGCAACAAAAATAATCTGGAGAGCCGTTTAGAAGCCAAAAAAAAAGCCAGTTCTCTAAAGAGACAGAACCTCGCACAGCAACAACGATGTAGGCATGTTGGGAAGAAAGGTCCCGTAGCTACGTGGTCTTACTGTGCAGGTGACAAGTAAACCACACTTGTCTCTCCATACTTAAATGTCTTAGTGATTAAAAAATAATAATTCAATATTATATTTTATTAAAACTCAAGATCACTTGCACACTTACTTTCCTTCACTCAATCTTGTGCCGACATTGACTTAAAAATCCAGCGCTTAAAACGCCACAAAGGTAACCCGCTTTGTTTTGGCCTGCATGCATTGTAAGCTTCTCCAGTGGATTACAACGAACCAGAAGATGTCGAGGAGCTGGATGAAGTAGCAAGCAGGCTGACTGAGATTGCTGATGAAATCCCTTTCACTCCGCCGGAAATTGAGGCCGATTCACCTGAGGATGGTAAGAAGTTTGTAGTGTTTTTATGAAATTTGCAGTGTAATGTGGGTTTCTCAACCAAAATTCTGTTTTTGGACTATAAAAAACGGAAAGCTTCTAACAAATGGTAGAGTCTACACATTTAGTAAATTCAGCCAGCATTTAATTAGTTTAATTTCTTGTTTGACCCCATTTGATCAAATGTATTTCTGTTCCGACCGTAACCCCGTCTTTAGTTGAGGACGCCAATGTGGAAAAACTGATCGGACTCCTTCTCAGAGAGTGTGCTGACAATTTTGATGAGGAGGTGACAAGGGTGAGTCTATTTGGCTCCTCTAATATTTGCTTCCAAGTCTGCGACATTTTCACCAGGAAAGTTTCTTCCTGCAGAAATTAAAGGAAACTTTGAAGTCCACGCAGCTCCTGTGGAACTACGGCTTCTTTGAGAAGTTGATGAAGACGCTACTGATTAGAATGGGGTTATTTAATGCCGACCCCGAAGCTCCGGGACCGCAGACGTCACCCAAGACTCAAATGGCAGTCGCCTGCGAGGTAAAAACTTTTGGGGTATGACACAGTACAGTAATCCCTCGTTTTTCGCAGGGTTACGTCCCAAAAAGGTCTTGTGATAGTAGAAACCTTTTATTTATTTATTAAATACTGTATTGTACATTGAAACAAAAAAACCCGAAACCAATTTACAGCCACAAACATTTGTTAAAGAAATAAAAACTGTCCTCAATGTTATTATACTTATTTTTAATAACCTTGTTTAATGACAAATTATAATTTTAAAATAATCTTTTGATTTCAAAGCACTGCTTTTACTTCACGGGATACGCTGTCACCATCATGTTGATGTTATGGAAAACAGCATTTAATTTATTTAAGCAGGGGCAGGACCCCAAAATGTTGAAAAAGCCATATTGGACAAAAATAAAATGTCTGTGCCGCGTAAATATGAGAGGTCGTTAAAGAGTGTCCAGTTTTTTTGCTCTTACAGAAACCATATACATTTCCAATATCGAACATTTTTTAATAAGCAGCAAGGAGCCACTAGAGAGTAACAAAAAGACGCATGTAGCTCTAGAGAAGGTTAAGCGGGTTGGAAGTCCAACTTTGTTGGCCATAGAAAGCGTCATCCATTACCTTTTTGGTGCTTTTGTCAGTCCAGTGTTTTGTTGACATGATGGCTTTTGGAGAACTCGAAATTGAATTTGCACGTATGTACCGTATTTTCCGCACTATAAGGCGCACCTAAAAGCTGACCATGCGCCTTATAATACAGTGCGCCTTATTTATGGATCAATATTAAGTCGCAAAGTCTTGCAACTAATGTAGCAGCCGCCGACAAGATTTTCCCCTGAACGCCAAGTAGTCCGCGGTGTATGCTGGGATTTATTTACCAGCGTTTCATTGGCTAACTAATCTGTCAATCATCATTTGAATCGATCACTATTGGCTAAAGTTATTCAGAGGTAAAGGGGGCGGATCCTTTTTATCATTTACAGGCTGGCATAGGCTAAAGCGGCAAAACAAGGCCTGCAATTGGCCGAAAAAGATGTGACAATCATCAGTTGAATCGATCACTATTGGCTAAAGTTATTCGGAGGTAAAGGGGGCGGATCCTTTTTATCATTTACAGGCTGGCATAGGCTAAAGCGGCAAAACAAAGCCTGCAATTGGCCGAAAAAGATGAATGTGAATAGCAAGTCTGGTTGTCTAGGGCATAGAGGAAACATGTTTTACCATTCTGTATTTGTAAATATTTGACTCTCCTGGATTTACTACACTCACGGATATAAGAGGACCATGGTTGCACATTATTATGGAACACAACGACTTCGGTGAGCTACTCCGGCTATATATTTTCCCTGTATCTTGTTTCAGACTGAACTCGATGTTTCTGTGATAAGCGGTGCAGATAATGGATGGAATGGAGTGTCTATTTTTAAATTAAACTCAATTCCAAGTGTTTATTGTCATATGCACAGTAAAGTTGCGAGCGAAAAATAAAACAGAAACTAAGGAATGGTTGGCATTTCTTGAATCCCAAGACTTTAACCTTTCGAATGATATTTGGAACGATGCATTTGAGTGACATCGTACGGACACCGCATCCCACGTGTCTACGACACGTATTTGCTTCTTTGCAAGCTTTTGGAATGTTAAGGGGGTAATAAGTTTGACTGAACTATCTGACTGTTTTGTCGACGTTCCCTTTGTAGCGCCTTATAATCCGGTGCGCCTCATGTATGTCAAGTAAAGGACAAAAAACTATTTTTTCGGGGTGCGCCCTATAACCCGGTGCGCCTTATAGTGCGGAAAATACGGTAATATAGGTTCGTCAAGCTACTTTACTACATGTACAACTCGGACTACAACATAATTGTCGGACAGATAGACACATCCAGATAAGGGGCGGGACGGCTGTTAAGCCAATCAGAATGCAGAACACAATGCACCTGGGCTGCGTGATAACCCGACAGCTAATCGTAATTGCCATCTGACGTAGTGCGATTGTGTAATCACGAGACACTTTTTTTGGGCGCACATAGGGCGCTAACCGCTTGGGGAAGGATGAACAGTTTCGGTTTTCACAGCGCCGGCCAATCGGAGGCAAGTTTTACCAGCACTAGGCAGTCAAGGCAGTTTGCGAGTTTCTCACCATCACACCAACGTATGAGCAGACGGCAACCGTAACAAAGCTCCCCAGAAGAGGGCGCTGTTTACTTAAGTTTAAATCATGGCACTAGTATCAACCCTTGGATGTAAAATGGTTTCATATTGTCATATTTTAGGTATTTGACATGATGCCATTAGTATTTTTATTTTTTTCTGCACTCATTTTCGATCCCACTCATGAAAGAGCGTGAGTACTGGTAGGTCATGCATCCAAGGATTAAGTACTTGCACAGGAAAGTCACTTTTCTTTTAAAATCTAAATTGCAATACTGGTCTGAAAGGTGGCAATTAGGTTTTTTTCCCAAAATCGTGCAGCCCTACAACGCATGACGAAAATCCGCAAAGTAGCAAAGCCGTGATGCAGCAATGGATTTTACACAGGTGACGAGTCGTCTGTCAGCCGCCGACACCCTTCCCATGAACCGCCTGTTGGGATACGGCGCCACCTACCTGCAGAATCACTTTTCCTCCTGGGCAAAGCAGCAAGGCGGTTATGTAAGCCACATTTGCATTTGTATGTGCTTTTAAAAAGAGAAATCTGTAAAAATTATGACGCATCATCTGTTGTAGGAGGCGGCATTCAACGAGGAGGATGTGCAGTGATGGCCCCAACATTTGTCGACACCGACTATTTGAAGGAGTTCCCCTGTGTTTCTCATTTTCAATGGGATGTTGAGTGAAGAGTGATCTTGGATTAATTTCACAATGATTCTTGGCTTGTTCGAATTTTGTTTCTGCTGATATTGGTGACTTCCAACATAGACAAACTGAAACAGTATTTAGGTTGAAATGTCAAGATTGATCATAAAATGAGCAAGAACTAAGCTCGTCTGGAAAATGTACACTGGAGCAATGAGAAAAACAAATAAATTACTTGAACTATTATTCACATATGAAGGTGAATGCACCATTTGAGGTTTCCCTAAAAGTTAAATATTTGATTACGTACAGTGCTGTTCAAAATAATAGCAGTGCAATGTGACTAACCAGATATCTCATATTTTAGTGTATATTTTTATTGTTACATTCCAAACAAGTTACCAAGAGGTACAATAGATTCTTGGAAAGCAAACAGGACCCAGAGTTCATATTAGCCGTGCTCCGAAGGCTGTACAATTGGGCAAATTCAAGTTCAAAGGGGTGTGTTAAAAAAATAGCAGTGTCTGCTGTTGACTGTACAAATTCAAAATTATTTGGTATTTCCCAAAAAAGGTGGGATTTAGGAATCCTAATGTTCAGTTGCATGACCACAGTTTTTTATATCTGCTTCACATATGTGTGGCATGGTCAACCAACTTGTGGCACCGTTCAGGTTTTGGACATGTTAACGATAAAAAATGTACTAAAAACCAGGCATGTTCTAGTCCAGGGGTTGACTCAAAGAGCCATAAAAGCAAAAAATATTAATTTTATTTTGGGAAAGAGCCACGCCATATATTATGAGACAAATTTACTAAATTGCTAAACCCGCACCCCAGACAAAAGCTTAGTCTTTAGCACATTTATTTTTGATGATTTGATAAAAATTATGAAACGAGAATAATGCCAAAGCCCCTGTCCCAAAATCAACAAACATACCACTTTAAACTTGTCTCTTTCTTGCAATTACTCAACATTGGTTAAACTCATTTTGACCCTTTTTTCATACATATTGGTTTCGAGAATAATGCCAAAGCCCCTGTCCCAAAATCAACAAACATACCACTTTAAACTTGTCTCTTTCTTGCAATTACTCAACATTGGTTAAACTCATTTTGACCCTTTTTTCATACATATTGGTTTCAAAACCAGATGCAAGCAGTTATTGTGTAAAAACGTCACAACATTCTGCAAATAGGGAGCCTGATGAGCTCACTTTTGGCGCAGACCGCGTTGGGCGAGAGATGGGTAAGAGTGCTTGCACTTTTTGCATAGCTCCTCCCATCCCTCCCACTCACCCAATCAAATGACTAAGTTCTCTTCCGGTGTTTAGGCGTATTTAGAGTTCTGTGGATTCATCATAAGGTATCTGAACACTGAACACAGATTATATGGTGAACTTTTATATAAGGGATTCTTTAGCGTTGTACAGCCAAAACGAGTTTTTTTCCCCCTTTCTTTGTGTGACACCTTGACTGTAAATTGTGGTGAAAAACGTGCCCTATATATACTGCAAAGTAATACTATGTAATCCAGCTTTGGTTTGGCTTTGCGTGTAACTGAATAGGATGGATAACTCAAGTTTTGAACAGGATGGAGAAATTTTGCATGCAATCAAATTTGTCTCTGAGCCACAGATACTCATAGAAAGAGCCATATATGGCTCGCGAGCCATAGGTTCCCGACCCCTGTTCTAGTCAATCACATTGCACTGCTATTATTTTGAGTCGCACTGTATCTGTACCCAACTAAGTTCAAAAAGCACTTGAGCGCGGTGGAAAAATAAAGCATATCTTTCTTACTTTTCGCAAAACCGTTTGGAGCAGAACACATTAGGTAGAGGGTAAGCCCCTATACCTTCTACGCGGGAGTGGTGGAAGGCGTCCTATCTGTTCCCGCATTTTTTAATTGTTTATTTGTTAGTGTAGCATCAAAATATTGATGAAAAAAGATGAGTTTGTCCGAGCTTGGCTAAAGAAGGCAGGTATTTTCACGCTCATCACGAACGAGCTGACAGTGGCCGCAATGATGACGCAAGACAATAGATGGCGGCCGTGAGTAGAAAGTTCCTAATTCCCTTCAGCTCTTTAAGGTTGTTTACAACAGGGATCACCAACCTTTTTTTGCGTTAATGATAGGCATCAAGTGCTAACAGTTTGATACAAATTTTTAAACTGACAACTTATCATGTTACCACTGTTGTTATGTTATTGCCAGGTCGTAATGATTAAAAGTTGAGGTAAAATAGGCCCACTAAAACATCATGCCAGTTAGAAATCCAATTTTGGGGGAAATCTTTCTGATGAATTTCTGGTGAGCTATATTCTTAACCTGTCTACGGGCTACCCCAGTGTTCTATGGTGGCTACCTGGTGCCCACGGGTACAGTGTTAGATACCCCTGGTCTAGATGTTTTTTTTGTGCGTGTGAGTATTTTTTCTCCAGAATTAACGCTGCACGATCCTTTTTCAATTTGTTAAACAGCACATTCACGTGGTCAATATTATGACTGCAGCAGTGTTGGGACTGGCAACTTATACCTGTTCAAAATAGACTCATGGGATGCACTTAGTGCCGAAGTGTACAATCTAACTCTGCAAATTGAAATATGTATTCGTGAAACTCAAGGGAATTGTCATGTGTTACTTATTAAGATTTTTTTTTTAACTGACAGTTTTCCGAGCGAGTGTAGTCAGTCCACCCGCGTTGAAATGAGATCCAACCCGTTTTGAGGCTGCCGACTCCCTTAACCTGCTCGCCGACCAGGAAACTCGAGTCGGCTGCCTGCATCACGACGTCCGCGGCCATGAAGGTGATCCACCACGGGTGTCGCAAGCAGCTCGACGGAGCTTTCCTCCCGCTGACCGGGCTCGCTGACGACCGATCCCCGCTGACGGAGAACGAATCGCCGCCGCCGCCCCAGTTGCCAGGCGTCAGGCTGCGTTACCATAAGGGCGCTATGGTCAAAGTGCTTCGGCGGCACCAGTCGCCCCAACAGCCCAGTCTCGAGATCCTCGAAGCAGCGTGGAGCGGCATAGCCCCCGGCAGCCCGGAGCGGAAGACGGACGAGCAGGAGGACAGGCACGCCGGGGGGCCCCAACGCAGCCGGAAGAAAGGCTTCAAACCCCCTGATGTGAGAACCATCTTCACCCCCGGGGAGAGGGACCCCCGCGTGAAGGAGGAGTCCGGGGAAGGTCACAGTTTCGTAAGCGGGGGTGAGGGTACCTGGTGCGACGTCTGTTGCAAGTACATCTTCCAGAGGGGTTTCACCTGTGCAGGTAAGTGATGGCTTTCATTTTTTACAATAATTCTTCTTGATCTTAAAAGGACAGTGTGTTTTATTTAGCGCCTCCGAGTGATGAAAAAAGTGTCATTCATTAAAGAAATCAATAGTTCTTGTACTTTAGCTTAGCAATCAAATCAATATCATACAAACGTGTATTCTTTTAATATAGGTCGAGGAAAATCACATTTATTTTACATAACATGAGGCTCGGCTAGAGGGAGGTGACATAACTGTCGCTTATCTTGCTGCCACGGGTACCCCCAAAAAACAAGTCATTTTTGGGGAGGGGGGTGTCTTTTTTTCCATTTTTTTTCACTTTCATCTTCATCTTTTCTTGCCCTATTTTCTTTCTGTTTTAGTTGTTTGGCTCCACTTTCTCTCATTCGTTTTTGCGTTTTCATTTTCTTTTTTTTTCTTGTCTCCTTGTTTCTTGCCCATTTATTTATGCTTGTTTCTGTTACTTTTATTTCCTTTTTCTTTAAAGTTATTTTCCCATTTTTTTCCTTTCCCTCCATTATTTTTTTATTTTTCTCTCATTTTCCCATTTTTGCCTTCTTTTTTGCTGAAGGCTGGGCAAAAACTGAGAAGCAAAATGGTGTGGTTTGGTCTCATTGGGTTTCTGTATTTCGTATTCTTCCTTGTGCTTATTAGCATTCGTTTTTGGTTTCACCTCACATAACAATGACATAAAGTGGTAAAATAGTACACACTGTCCTTCCATAATGCTTATTCAACTAGTTATTCTATAGCTACTTTATGTTAAGAGTGATTTCATTTGTATTTTTTGAAAGGTCTGTTTGTGGGGAAGGAAAAAAATTGTGGTTTAAAGTCCTGCGGCGCAAAAACATCGCAATATTTGTTCGTAGATAGGATGAAGCAGTTAAAGGGTAGGAGTGTAGCTCCTATTAGTGGTAAAAATATTAATTAAAAAAACAATATTTATATTAAGGTCGAGTGCATTGTATGGGGTGTCCTAAAAAGGTAAATACCCGGTATATAATATTTTGTTTCCTAAGAATGCGGTCACAATGCCCAACTGGGTTCAAAGAGCCTTTATCTTTTTCACTCCCCGCCAATATATTTTCATCTTACTTTTAACAACACTGCTCCAGGATGTGCAACACATTGGGTAGCCAGAAAGTGTGGAAGGAGGGTGGAAAAGTTTTCTAAGTGTAGCATGACGATGGTAAAAGTTAAAGGCCCATTTCAAGTACTGTCCAAAGGCAGACCCAAATTCCAAATCAGAAGAATTTTTTTTTTTTGAGTGGGTCTAAGAAATGCACGTACCGTACTTAAGAAATGAGCTGACTGAGCCATGACTAAGCCAGGAGATAGTGACAAGGAGAAATAGTTTCAAATTCCAGACAGCACCTTTATATAATAAGCAAAACATATTTGCACTGTCATCAGGTTTTTGAAGCTGATAGCTACTATTTGTCACATTTCAAAAATAACCATGTTATCACTATGTTGTTGTTATTATCATGTTTTAATTATTAGAAGGTAAGTCAAGCACCAAAACATCATGTCAGTTACAAATCCAATTCACTAGAAAATTGCAATGACCCATTACTAGTGAGCTATTTTTGGAAAATGTCTGCGGGAAACCTGGTGCCCGCATGCACCACGCTTGAGACCCCTGATACACATAAACAGGAATTTTAAAAATATTTGTAGGTGGAGAAATTTGAACTGGTGGGGACCTTTGCATTTTCTAAGTGATCACACAATATTGATGGTGACAAAACATTGATTGCGCGATATTGGTGGGGACATGCTCCCTCCGTCCATGCCAAAACTAGGCCCCTGTATTTTACATCGCATGATTCTCACCTAAAGAGAGCTGACAGTTTTCCGCCATCTTCCTCTTGGGGGTACCCAAAAACATCAAAAAGAAAAAAGAAGGGTAGGCTTTGTCACTTTCAGTCTCTGTAGTTTGTATTCTTCCTTGTGCTTTTTTAGAACTTGTTTCTGGTTGCAGTACACCATAAAGTGACATCTAGTGGTCAAATAATGAGCACTCTCCCTTTAAAAATTATAACAAAATGATGACTAATTTCCCCCTATGTTCCGCTCTGGAGCCTTCGCTCTGAAAATGCTGGTCTACTAGTGATCCCAAGAGCCAAGAAGAGATCCGCAGGTTCGAGAGCATTCTCTGTTTGGGCCCCGATGTTGTGGAATGCTCTATCCACTGAGATTCGATCTGCAACCTCAGTGGAACTGTGAATATCTAGGCTTAAAACAAACTTCTATTCTATAGCTCATGAATGACCTATATTTCATGTTGACAATATCTGTCTATGCAGCCTCGTCATCCTGGAAGGGGGATTAACTCATGTGTGTTCCGTCTCAAGGTTTCTTCATGTTGAGGTTTTGAGTTGTTCCTTTCCCTCATGTATGTTTTAGATCAGGGGATGGTGTAATAATAATCTGTGGTTTGCAATAATCGGTGGTCTGTGCAGCCCTTTGAGACTCTTTGTGATTAAGGGCTATAAGAATAAACTTGACTTGATTATTTGAAATTATTGTAAAATCTGGTTGTTCATAAATCATTTAAAAAGATAACAATATTTCATTTTGAATACGTCTTTCTTCGGTTAAAAAAATAAAAGACAGCATTTTTGGGGACTTCTTTCATAACAAATTAGATGAGATAAACACAACGATGACTATTTTGGGACTTGGAATACGTTGAATGGAAAATCCAATTCTAGACACTTGTTTTTAGAATAAATCAAACTTATAGCAGACTTAACGAAATTTAGGCCAGAATCCAATGTCCTAAAGACTGGTACTGGGCAGGAAATAATTTTTCATGCAATTCCTTAAAATGTCAGAATTGCCACCAACACACGCAAAAACCTGACCCAAAGACTGACACATGACTGTGCTTTTTGTGTTTGAGTCAACATTAATGACATAACTACAAGAGGAAGATGTTTTCCTTTCCTTTCTTCCATCACTAATGACAGAAAGAATTCCCCAACCATTTGTCTTGACGACAGTCGCCTAAGTGGCGACAGTGCCGCCTGGAATGCCGTCGGCATGCAGGGCAACCGGCTCCTTCGCGATAGGAAAACCAATACGACTGAAAATTCCATGGGCCGGGTTCAAGTTTGTTTGGATACCGCAACCTTGAAGTGCCTCGAAAACGCATCGCTCGGTTACACATGAATGCGTAAGAGTTACCGGAATTGTTCACTTATTAACAAACAACACGTAGAACCTTAAGATTGAATTTGCCCCTTGGCTTGTTTTGGTGCTTACAATAATTACAATTTAGTAGCATTCTGATATTAAAGTGACAGCGTGAATCATTCGACCACTAGATGTTGCTGTACGATGTAATGCCTGGGTTGGGAACTTTTTTACCCCAAAGAACCAGAAAAGGAAATGTATTTAAATTCTTCTTTTTTTTGTAAGAGAGAGTCACATAACATTTATAAAATAATGATAATGCCAGAGCTTGTGTCTAATATCAATATAAATATGCCACTTAAAACTGGTCTCCCTCCCGCAGTTACTTAAGAGTGTTAGGCTCATTTGAGGCCTAGGAAGAGGAAAACCTTTAGCGCCGCCCCAAGTGAGATTGCCACTGCCCCCTAGTGTAGGGGAGGTGCAATTGCACTGTATTCTAGGACAGTTAAAAAAACAAAACAAAAAAACTTTGAGGTCAAACGTGCCCCCTTGACAGAGCCTCGCGCCCTTCCGAAAGGGCCCCACCTCACTATTTTAGAACCACTGAGCTGTGGACATGGTCCAGGAGGTTTTTGATCAATCGGTAGCTTAAAAACTATAAACGATACCTCTGTCAAATGACTGAATAAGCCGCCGAATTGAAGACATTTCGGAGGATTGATCACTTTAAAGCAGGTGGTCATTTTGCCCTGCAAATGACCATGCTTTTAATTAGTTCCTTTAATCCATTCAAATATACTGCCATAACAAAGCCTTTTTACTTGTTTACGGGAGGCATGTTTGGGACGAGGACTTTTCCAAACATTTTATTCTTTTAAAATGTGAAATAAAAATTTTAAAAGTGCAATTTTTTAATTCAATAACTTGAGTAGTAGAATTATTTTTTGATTTGGGTTGCGTGTTGTAATTCCGATGGGATCGTGGGTCCTAAAGTTAGACCAGTCGAAAACCACTGCATTAGTGCACTCATTATTGAGATAAGCGATCGCATCCTAAGCGTATTAATACCAATGTTTTGGAGTGGACCCAAACGCAGGGGAGGAACCATGGCAGGGTGCTCAAAATGATGACACTTCATCACAATTTTGTCAACCAGGTAACAAATAAATGGTCAAGTGAACGATTGAACTATCCAAACCAGAACACAAAAAACAAACCTCACAAACTAGTATGAAACTGGATGATGATCCAACCCGGTATGCTGTCCAAACTGTCCTTGTATACGGTCAGGGTAATCACAACCAGGTGTAATGGAATTAGCCACAGGTGTGTCTTGCTCCACACCCGGTTAGCGCCCTCCGGGGACGGTGGTGTGCCGAATTGTGACGCCAACTCTGGTTATTACTGGGCCAGGCCGTAAAAATATTGTCAGAAAGAAAAGGTCAGTGGTACAGAAAAGGTTGGCGACCACTGCTCTGGACAATTGTCTCCTCTGGTTCAATTGTACAATCGTCCTCTGAAAGTTCCTGAGTCCACCAAGATGTCGAATTTTGAGTGTGTGTAAGAAACAGTGACTCTGTGTATGTATGTTTTGTGGAGCCCAAGTGTCACAATGGCTGAACAAACAAGGGGAAGCAGCTGACCATCACAAACGGGCGTCGGCGTGTATATGTGGGTGGTGCTGCTGCCCACTGTGTTTCATGCACACTAACGTGAAGGTATCATGGACGGCAGAGTTGGAGGCTGCAAGTTTATGTGGCCTAGCAGAGGAGCGTCCGTCAGGACGGAATGATGGGCCTGGTTAAAAACTTTGGCAGAACTTTACGGAGAATAACTGGATTTTTCTTCCGTTTTCCCGCCACTATGAGGCGCTCTGGACGACTAGAGGTCGGTTTGCTGTGGGAGAGCTCGGGTGAGTTTACAGCTTTGAGGATTCCTTATGGTAGATACCTTTTAGAAGCAGGACTTTTTTTGTGGGTTTACTCAGGATTGATGTGAAACCTTCAACCGGGGCTGAATTTTCATGAGTTAAGTACAATTTTTAGACTTTGAGTTTTCACATACCTTATTGAGACTTAATTGTTGGGCTATTTATTTAGGTCAGCGGTGTCGAAAATACGCTACTGTTCAAATGTTTGGGGGTCTTATTTTTGAAGGAAAAGCACAGGGTTTTTTTCTCAATGAAGATAATATAAAACTAATCAGAAGTACCCCCATACGTTGTTTAGGTGGTAAATGTCTATTTTAGCTTCAATTTTCTGCTGTTTAATGCAATATCTACATTGGTTTCTAGAGGCTTATTTTCAGATACCAGCACTGCAGTCTTCTAACAGTACATTATATTTGCTAATCACGTTAGAGCGCTAATAGATAATTAGAAATCCACTGTGCAATAATGTTAGCACAGCTGAAAACAGTTTAGTTGTTTAGAGGAGCAAAACAACTGACTTTCCTTTGAGCTCGTTAAGTATCTGGAGCATCACATTTGTAGGCATGATTAAACTCTCAGGGTGGCCAGGATAAGAGAATTTTAAGTGTGAAAATCAAGAACCTATTCTTGTTCTTAAAAATAAAAGTTATTCAATGTGAGAAATTTCCTAAAAAACTAAAGATCTCCTACAATGGCATGTACTAATCCCTTCAGAGAACAGCACAGAGAAGAAAGAAGTGGGAGACACAACCAAGTAATAGTACATCAGAGTCTCCAACTTACAGGTCCTCCACTAGCAGCATGGTTAACTCCTTTTGAGTATGATATGAAGACATATTTTCCCCCATTCATCAGGTCTCTGGAGGTACTGCCTAAGTCGCAAATATTTATAAAAATCATTTTTAAGACGGGTCAAATTCTTGAAGATGTTCAAAAGATTTCAATCCTGTCCTTTCAACATCCGGGTAATCAACATCAACCCTTTTTGTGACAATTTTTCAAAACCAACACCCGTAACCCAGGTTTGAAATCTGGGTTTTTCGTTATTTTCGTAGTCCTGCTCGCGGACCTTGATATTTGTCATGTATTTTGTATTATTGAACATGTTTTAATTAGTTTCTTTAATCCATTCATTCTGGAGTTTTACCTTCTTCCACATTGCTACTGATATGAATGGGAAGGATTCCCCAGGCACATTTGGACAAGACGGCTGCTCCATGTCCATCCATATTGTATATTTGTCTTTAGTAATCCACAGAATAAGAGCTGTAATTTGAGCTGCCCAATAATAATTTCTAATATTGGGTAAATTCAAACCCCTGTATCTTCGGAAGCTAAAAGTGTTTTTCTATTTAATTTCTGGTTTCTTATTTTGCCATCGGAATGTTGATATTTATTCAACACTTTAAATGTAGAGCCCGAAATCAGAATAGGAAGATCCTGAAACAGAAATAACAGTCTTGGTCATGTGTTCATTCTAATAGTTTCTACCCTCCCAGTAAGGCTCCATTTCCTATCTTTCTAAATCCTTCTTAATTGTTTTCATCAGTTCCCCATAATTTGCATCAAACAGCTGTGTGGAATGTGGGGTAATGATCACCCCCACTATTTAAACCCTTTTTTTCGTCCATTTGAATTCAAATCTTTATATCACCTCTGTTGGACATTTTCCTGATCTCATCGTTGCTACTGATATGCTCTCATTAGTTAAATACACAGCGACTCCGTGTATTTTAAGGTTCTCCATCAGTGGTGGTAATGATAAAGGGGGCTCTTTCAACATTACTAACAAGTCATCTGCAAACGGCGATATTTTAGGCTCCTCTCCACCTGTCAGAACCCGAACAGACGGTAGACCCAAACGCGTAACGTTTTCACACCAAGCTTTTCTACGGAAGCGAAGCAGTCATGCAAGGTAACACAAACGCCAGCATTTCAGCGATCGCTGGCCAGAAGAAGCGGGGCAGAGAAGTCAGGCCAATAAGCAGTAAACAGCAAGCCAGCGATTCGGCGATCACTGGGCAGGAGAAGCGGGAAGCCCACGAGATCGGAGCGTGGTCGCAATGCTTAACAAGTAGAGTAATGGCATTCAATTTTGCTACGTCTTGGATTGAGTTTTTAGTTGAATTCTACAGGATTATTAAATTATTAAATAAAAGTAAACATGTGTGAAGCTCCATCAGGATTGCTGTCTATAAATCCTTCAGGGGAAAAAAACGCAGTTTTGTGCGATTACGCAATCACACTACGTCACGTGGCAATGTCGATTAGGTTTCGGTTAATCGTGCATCCCTAGGATCCATCTTCCTACATGTTAAGCCAATTTTAAATTGCTACTTATTTTGGCTTTAAGGGTTGAATTGTTATAACTTTTTGATCTGCTTTGAACTGAAATTGCCAACTTTCCTAATTTACATCTTTTTAGTTTGGCTTTGTTGCAATGGGGACAACTGTACCAAGACTATTTCACTCGACAACATGACCTCCCTTGAGGTTCCCTCTTTGCCTCCATCCACAAACACTAACCTGATTAGAGCCCCGCTGCTAAACATTCGACCTTTCATTACCCCTCTGCCGCATCTTTAAAAGTGAGCTCCGTCTAAAATGGAGGAACGTTGCTTCCTGTAGGGATCAAGGCCCACCGTTCGATGCGTGAAAGCTGGAAATCCGATAGACGCCCGCCAGTCATAACAGGGGACCAGAAAGCATGAATCAGCGCTCCCCATACAAACTGCCGACTCTGCAAAACTGCACAGTCGCTGCCTGCGAGTGGGGACAGCAAATGGACAGTATGGAGCTGAAGACCCCCAGGATGTGATTGATTGGTTGGGGAAATGGGCGGGGCCTTGTGCAGTCTAGTGCAATGTTTCAAAACTGAACGGGCCTTGGCAAAAAATGGTTAGAAAACTGAAAATAACCCGGGGTCAATTATTTTTCTTAACAGTCGATGGCGATAATTCCCAACAAATGGAAGTTGAATATGGCCCTTTCACAACACGGAAAAAGACCATTGAGCATGAAAAAACCTAGATACTGTAATCTTTTTGTCATGGTTAATGGGGACCGGAAACCTCGGCCATACATGAAGATCCACCAGATAGGACCCCCTTACCCTCCTTTGTAACATGGGCTCTGCCGGCCCCCTCTTGCATCAATAGTCAACAGGGGATAATGAATCGCAGCCATACGGGTGCTGTTCGTTTTAAGCGGAAAGTCACAAAAGAAACTCCCACACGTGACACAAATTTACTCTCATTGACCCCGCTGTCAGGAATACTGGATTGGGATAATGGATCACGGGCACGACCACTCATTTCATTTTAAGCTGGCCGGAACGAATGTGCGCTGTGCCGGTCTCTGCCGGTAACAAAATGTGATCAGATCGATGAGGTACAGTTCAGTTTTTGGTGGGGAGAACTGAGGAAGAGCCACCAGGCCCAACAAAAATATTCACCTTTTCATTTGATACTCTATCTTTTTATTTTTAAAGTTTTGGATTCCATCCAAAATGCAGCAAATTGAGCGTTGGAGGGAATAGTATTGTTAATGATTAAAGTTGTTTTGGTTTTGCTGGTCGATATTACTATATATTCTAGTAAGTCAAGTCATGTTTATTTGTATAGCCCTTAATCACAAAGAGTCTCAAAGGGCTGCACAGACCACAGATTATTGCAAACTACAAACTATTATTGCACCATCCGCTGATCTAAAACCTACATGAGGGCAAGGAAAAACTCAAAAACCTAAACTTAAGGAAAATGAAGAAACTTTGAGAAGGGACAGCACATGAGGTTTATTCTGGTTTAAACTGCCTTTTGTTCAATACATTTAAGAAGCCAAAATTCATTTTTGATTTGGGTCAGGGTTTGCAATTAGGGTGTGATTGTGGGTCACTAAGTCAATTTGAAAACCACTGGTCTAGTGCTTGGACAACAGGTGCAAAAAGCATGTACGGTTGTGGTTAATCAATCTGCCGCAGCAGAGACATCAACATTACAAAAGACTCTTCCCACCCCGGCCACCACCTTTTTGCCCTTTTGCCCGCTGGTTGGCGCTACAGGGCCCTTAAAACAAGAACTAACAGGCTTAGAAACAGCTTCTTCCCCAGGGCCATCACCACAATAAATAAGCGCACAAAACTGAAAATATATTTGCGGGTTTTTGTAGCTACAAAATGTTTATTGTACTACTTTTCTTTGCAGTATTGTTTTGATGCAGTATTATTTTTCATTGCACTCTAATGATAACTTAACTCTGTCTCCAAGCACTATGTTGTAAATATTTTTGCCTATTTTTTCTCAAGTCTTTCTTCATTTTCTTCAGTCTTATCTGTTTTTATCTTTAAAGTCTTTATTACATGTTTACCCATGTACCCATGCCATGTCTAATCTTGTTACATCAAATGTTTCACAAAGTTGATATCCATGACAATAAAGACAATGCTGGTCTACTAGTGATCGCTAGAGCCAAGAAGACATACGCAGGTTCGAGAGCGTTCTCCATTCGGGCCCCGGTGCTGTGGAATGCTCTGCCCACTGAGATTCGATCTGCAACCTCAGTGGAAATGTTTAAATCTAGGCTTAAAACACACTTCTATTCTATAGCATATGAATATTTGTGTGTTTTTATATTATATTAATATATTTTATGTTGACAATATCTGTATCATTTTTTATTGCAACATCCATTGCAGCCTGGTCATCTGGAAGGGGATTACCTCATGTGTGGTACCTTCTCAAGGTTTCATCATTTTCCTCATCATGTTGAGGTTTTTGAGTTTTTCCTTGCCCTTATGTAGATCAGGGGATGGCGTAGTAATAGTCTATGGTTTGCAATAATCTGTGGTCTGTGCAGCCCTTTGAGACTCTTTGTGATTAAGGGCTATACAAATAAATATCTCTTGACTTGACATTTCATCCATCCATCCATTATCCGCACCGTTTATCTTCAGTAGGATCACGGGGATGCCGGAGCCCATCCCAGTCATCTTGGGGCAGTGGGAAGGGGACACCCTGAACTGGTTGCCAGCCAATCACAGGGCACACAAAGAAAGACAACTCACTCGCTCATTCACACATAGGGACAATTTGAACCGTCCAATTCAGATTCAGATTCAGATCTACTTTATTGTCATTCTAGTACACGTGTATACAGAACGAAATGTCGATGCATCTGACCCCCACAGTTTCCTTGAATGTACAGATATAAATAAAGTTGTATTGTAATTGGCTACGTATAGTATTTTACCTTAGTGCAAGAAGAGTAGCTAACCAGATGTGCAAAATGGGCAGTCAGGTTAACAAGTCAGGTACACAGTAACATTAACACTGTAACAATAACGCTGTAATTACCATAGTGCAGAGAGCAATGTGCAATGAGTGGCAAGCTATAAAAAACTGCCAGTAGTGCAAAAAGTCAGATTAGCAACCGTTTAGATTTAAGTTAACTATATGTTAGATTGACCATTTAACAGTCTAATGGCCAGGGGGACTAGACTATTGCGGAGCCTGGTGGTCCTGCACCGCACACTGCAGAACCTCTTCCCAGAGGCTAGCAGAGTGAACAGTCCATGATGGGGGTGAGAGGGGTCCCCGGTAATGTTCTTAGCATGGGATAGGCAGCGCTTCTGGCCAATGTCCTGAATGGAGGGAAGTGTAGTCCCGATTATTTTCTCTGCTGTCCTCGTTACCCTCCTCACACTACCCCAGTCGGTAGCGCTGCAGCCTCCACACCACACAGAGATACAGCTGGTCAGGATACTCTCTATGGTGCCCCTGTAGAATGTGATGAGGGAGGGTGGGGGCAGGTGGGCTCTCCTCATCCTCCGCAGGAAGTACAGGCGCTGTTGTGCCCTCTTAACCAGTGATGCAGTGTTCACGGACCAGGTGAGTTTGTTTGTAATGTGCACCCCTAGGAACTTGATACTGCTGACAACCTCCACAGCCTTGTTGTTGATGCAAAGTGGGGCATGGTTGGGCTGGTTTTTCCTAAAGTCGACAATGATCTCTTTAGTTTTGTCAACATTCAGGACCAGGCTGTTGTCCCTGCACCAGCCCACCAACTGCTCCACCTCCTCTCTGTAGGCTAGGTCGTTGTCATCCCTGATGAGGCCCACCACTGTTGTGTCGTCAGCATACTTCACGATGTGGTTTGTGGCGGACCTAGGGACGCAGTCGTGTGTCATCAAGGTGAACAGCAAGGGGCTTAGGACGCAGCCTTGGGGGAGCCCGTGCTGAGGTAGATGACATCTGAACTGTTCTGACCTATCCGCACTGATTGGGGTCTGTCACAGAGGAAGTCCAGCAGCCAGTTCTGCAGGGGGGTGTTGAAACCCAGGAGTCTCATTTTGTCTACCAGATGTTGTGGGATGATGGTGTTGAATGCTGAACTGAAGTCCAGGAACAGCATCCGCACATGGGTGTTCTTCTCCTCTAGATGTGTCAGGCTCAGGTGAAGCGCAGAGGAGATGGCATCCCTGGTGGAGCGGTTTGTCCTGTAGGCAAACTGAAAGGGGTCGAATGAGGAGGGGAGACTGGAGGTGATGTGCTCTTTAACCAGTCTCTCAAAGCACTTCATTATGATAGGAGTCAGTGCAACGGGCCGGTAATCGTTGAATGATAAGATCTGGGGTTTCTTTGGCACTGGGATGATGTTGGCAAATTTGAAGCATGATGGTACTTTGGCTTGGTCTAGCGAGGTGTTGAAAATGTCTGTTAGTACACAAGCCAGCTGATCTGCGCACTCCCTAAGTACCCGCCCCGGAATGTTGTCCGGGCCTGGAGCCTTCCTTGTGTTGACCCTTCTCAGGGTCTTCCTCACGTCAGATGAGTCCAGGTGGAGTGCTCTTTCGTCCTGAATTAAACTGACAGGCATGTTTTTCGAATGTGGGAGAGACCTAAGTGCCCAAAGGAAACCCAAGCAAGCATGGGGAGAACATGCAAACTCCACACAGGAAGGCTGGTAACTGGATTTAATCTTATGAACTCAGAACTGTGCTGCAGAAGCGCTAACAACTCAACCGCCTAAAGACTAATGACCACCACGTAACAATTTTGCATGTTTTTCTGACTCTTGTAAGATTTGTTTACCTATTCTTTCTCAAATTATTCTAAAATGATATCTTATTATTTGTGATTATATTGCAGGGTGCAAGTATGCGTGCCACGCCTCCTGTCAAAGTCGGGTAACCCTTGACTGTCACCCTGCCGCAGTGGCGCCGGCAACATTGCCCGTCTCTCAGGACCAGCTCAACAACAATAACCACAACACGTCGCCATCAAATGTGAGTTCATTTAACTTAAATACTTTATAAAACACAATGGCAGTGATCCATTATGAGAAATTATCCATTTTTTAAGGCCCTGGTCGAAGTAAAAAGTATTAAAATTCTGCGTGGAATTCTTTCAAGGGGATAGTGTGTATTATTTTACCACTAGATGTTGCTGTATTGTGTAGTGCAACCAAACAATAGTGTTAAAAAGCACAAAGAAGGATAGTCAAAGTGACCATAATTTTTCTTCTCTTTTTTGGCCAAGCCATTAGACAGGTTTTTGAATACCCATAGCAAGATGGTGGACAATTACCGTAAATTCTGGACTATAGAGCACCCCTAGTTAAAACCCGCTTAAGTTTAGGAACAAAACTGAAATTTGTCTTTAAACAAGCCGCACCGGATTATAAGCAGCAGGCTTAAACAGCCATAAATATTAGCTAATTTACATTTATTTCTTAAATTTTAAACCCGGCGCACACCTCGCGTCAACTACGTAGGAAATTTGAATTCAACAGCGCTGGCTCCCCTGTTCTGTTTACGCCACGTGTTTTGGGGTCATGTCACCATTCAAGATGGCGATTAAGAAGAAGAGCACATACTTACTACAGTGCTGAAAGAAAGCACAAAGCAGGCTGCGTCGCATAAAACGCGAGCCCTATATTTTTAGATGACGGCGACCTGGTAACCCTACTGTGGAGAATAGTGCTGGATTGCTACACGGATGTGTCTTTTTGTGTTGTTGTCATTGGTGGTTACTGCAGTCATGGATCAGATTGCATTCACTTGTAAACGTTCCTCGAGGATTAAAAGAAACTTCGGCGATCCGACATTGACGCCAATGACAAGGAAAGGGAAGTGTAGCATTTTTGATGGATAACTTCCACTGCAATTTGGATATATAAATTGTATTCGGGAATTTATGGTATGTCTGCTCCCTCTGGGTCAGCCTCATGTTAAGTAAAATAATTTCTTGAACTGCGAGTATTTAAAAAATGCACTTTTATATCATAGTTCTTGTTTTTTTTTTTTTTTTTGCTTAATATTCAAATAAATACATATGAATTTTTAATGAATAAATATTTTACCAATTGGATGCGCTAAATAATACACGCTGTCTCTTTAAGTGAATGGGTTTTTGTCTTAGACTAAAATAATGTATAACTGCTATTGCGTCATATTTTTGGGAAATTGTGAGCAACATGCAAATAAAGGAGCAATCAAGCTGTTTTCATATGAAAATGGTTGTTTGTTGTTGTAACACTGCCAAAAGCCGCACGAGGGTGCTCTTTTCAAATGCAAAATGTTCCCCCTCAGTGGCAGCGCTTTCTTATTACGTCGCTAAATGCTGGGAAAGGAAATAGTGTTAAAATAATGTTTACGCAACACTGTGATAAGATGTTTACATGGAAATGTTTCTGCGTTTGTTCAATAAAGCATTTTTTGGGAAAAAAAAAACAAAACACGAAATTTAAAAAAATAAAATAAATGAATTGCCATACAGTACTGCAGTATTTCATAAAAAACTATAAAAGTTTTTGATTATGCATTTTAAATTACAATATAGGTCTGGTACTTATTTTAAGTAACATACTATACAGTATTGTATTTTATAATGTGCATGTGCAAATTTGTATTTTGCTGGTGGAAAACACAGAACTTCATTTAAATGAGCTCACATGCAGCCACTTATGTTTGCATGTACTGTAATTTTTGGAAGGGAGTGTTTGTGAGTCAGTGTGTGCTTCTGGTTGGTGTTACCGCACTTCAGGCATTACACAACACAAACGGGAAGATATGTTTGTATGAGAGATTGTGATCCTTACTTTCAACTTCACTACACAAAAATGATGACAACCTAAAGGAGCTTTTATTTATAGTAAATATTTACATGTCAGCTACCTTGTCGGGTCATATTGCTACATTGATTATGGGGATGGTTTGCTGCTTGATGAAATGGTCAGCTGAAATGTTTCTTTCACATTTGTGTGCAAGTTTGTGATTTTTAGAGTTCTGTCTCTTATAAAGCTTTTCCATATTGACCAAAATGTCAAGCGCGTGGGAACAATTAAAGGTCAATTTGTTCATTAGATTAAAAAAATGTACTTTTTTTATCCTAATGACTAAATTATATTAAGTGAGTAAAAACAGATAGGGCACTCTGTGTATGACATCCGATCTTGTACAAGCTGGTTATTGAAAGGCAGTCCACTGTAGTATTTGATTATGTGAGCCAAAAAAACGACACAGGCAAGTAAAAAAAAAACCTCCCATATGCAGATCAAGACTTGTTTATTTGTGACGCCCTTAATCACAAGGAGTTTCAAAGGGCTGCACAGACCACAGATTATTGCAAACTACAGACTATTATGACACCATCCCCTGATCTAAAACCTACACGAGGGCAAGGAAAAACGCAAAAAAGCTCAACATGAGGAAAATGAAGTAAATAGAATAATCAAAGATGGGAAATGAAGATGGGCGTCAAGGCCGCAGCATGGTTTCCTCGTCCGCAGCACAGTTCTCAAATCCAGCTACAAGCCTTGGTGTGCGGAGTTTGCATGTTCTCCTCGTTTTTGCGTGGGTTTCCTCTGGGCACGCCTGTTTCCTCCCCAAAACATGCATGTTGGGTTGATTCGCTGGTCCAAATTGTCCCTAGGTGTGACTGAGTTAGTTTTCTCTCTCTGTGTGCCCTGCGACTAACTGGCAACCAGTTCAGGGTGTCCCCTGCCCACTGCCCGAAGATGGCTGGGATGGGCTCTAGCACCCCCGTGACCCTCCTAAGGATTAGCAGTGTGGATAATGGATAGATAGGAAGTGAAGGTGGAGAGTGTCTAAATGTGGATATGCTGCATTTGTGAATAATCTGCTAACACAATGGCGTGAAGTCTAGTTTTGGGGGTTTGTAAAGACACTTCAAGGTACACATGAACTACTTAAACAAATATGGAAGGAATAATCTTTAAACAAATCATAATATTGAATTAAATTTAGTCTTTATTGTTATTGGTAACAACAAAATGACCATTGTTTGCAAAGAGATTAGACATTGCACTCCAAGATTAACACATAATCAAGACTTGAAAGAAAAACATAAGATAATATAATGTAAAAAGAAATAATCACAAATATTTTTCAGGTATGGTGGCACGGTGGCTGACTGGTTAGCGCATCTGCGGCACAGTTCTGAGTTCTTGTGATCTATCCAGTTACCAGTCTTCCTGTGCGGAGTTTGCATGTTCTCCCCGTGCTTGTGTGGGTTTCCTCCGTTCTCTCCGGTTTCTTCCCACATTCCTAAAACATGCATGTCAGATTAATTGACCTGTCCAAATTGTCCCTATGTAAGCAGGAGAGTTGTCTCTCTCTCTCTCTCTCTCTGTGTGCCCTGCAATTGGTTGGCAACCGGTTCAGGGTGTCCCCTGCCCACTGCCCGTAGACAGCTGGGATGGGCTCCAGCACCCCCGCGAACCAACTAAGGATAAGTGGTGCAGATAATGGAGGGATGGATGGATAGATATTCCAGTTAGTTGAGACTGGCCTAAGTTGTAAAAATAATGCAATGAATAGTGGTGCAATAACATTTAGCAGCAACGAAAATTCCCAAATAAGTATAATAGTCAACATATATTTTTCAGTTTTGCAGTTTAAGGTGGTGACAGCCCCTGAGAACAAACTGTCTCACTGCTCCTTCTCTCGTCTTTCGAGTCGAGTCATGTTTATTTGTCTAGCTCTTAATCACAATGAGTCTCAAAGGGCTGCACAGACTATAAACTACAGACTATTACTACACCATCCCCTGATCTAAAACCTACATGAGGGCAAGGAAAAACTCAAAAACCTCAACATGAGGTAAATGAAGAAACCTTGAGAAGGGACTGCACATGAGGTAATCCCCCTTCTAGAATGACCAGGCTGCAATGGATGTTGCATTAACAAACAATAAAATTACATATAAAATAATTAAAGTAAAATATAAAATTAAAATAAAATATTTTACTTAACACTTTCAAAAAGGAAAAGCCTGTAAACCATCATTCTGCTTCACCTTCTATTTTGTGTGCTTTTTGGGGATTTCTTTGGGGTGATGAGATTCATTTGCGATAAATGATGGTAAACTGAGCAAAGCCTGCAAGAACATGTCCCCCATTCATCACAGTGCATGCATTGTTGCCCTGTGTGTGTCAGACATGAATTATGGCAGACACTGAGAATAATCTTTGAGGATTAAGCAGGTCGCATGCGGGTCAGGGCAAACAAAGCTGCTTTTTTTTCTCTGGTTTTAACGGAAGACGCGTCCCGACTTTTTTGCAATCTAAATACTTTTCTTTTTTCCCCCTTGAATTTATGAATGCGATCATTGCATTTCAGTGACACACCTTTGCTAAAAATGTTTTTTTAATTCAAGTAAAATGTAATTTCTCCCTCTCATAAATGATGATTACTCCCAAGTTTGACAAGTGGTTAACATGACTTCTTCATTAGCCTTGGATTTGAGTTTGTGTAGGCTCGGCATTTGAGGACCATAGCCCGGCACTCGCTGGCTTATTCGCCAATCTGTAATCTCCTGGCAGATAATGTGGAGGTTGCCGCCAGCTGGTTTCCAGCTCACTCAGACATGTGGGTCATGCCGCTGAGCTTCCGTGCCAGGATTCCCCTCGGAGCTCCATTTTGTCTGCTAACCTGCTTCTGCCAACAGTTTTGCCACAAAACCTGCTTGATCCTTTACCACAGCTGTAATTTTTTTCCTGCTCTGTTTGAAAGAGAAACAATAGATCTCTATCGGGGTGGGACCCCGGGCTGAAGCGTGCACTTGCACGTATGTGATTTCTATCTCAAATCTGAGTTAAATGTTTGCCGGGTAAGGGAGTTGGGGGGAATACATTTGAAACTTCATAATATTCTAAACTAATCAAACTAAAATGAGAAAGTCTTTATGAGCCCACAAAGAGGAGTTTGCGCAAAGATCAAGAATGATTTTGTTTCAAGTCATCTTTATCTGTATAGCCCTTAATCACAAGGAGTCTCAAAGGAGTGCACAGACCACAGATTATTGCAAACCATAGACTATTATTACACTGTCCCACTGATCTAAAACCTACACGAGGGCAAGGAAAAACTCAAAAACCTTAACATGAGGAAAATGAAGAAACCTTGAGACATTCTTATTTACAAAAGACATGTCAGGAATGAGGCAAATCATATGGATCATGTCTCTTACCACTCCAAGCAAAATAGAAGGGAGAAATTAGTAATCAAAAACATGTTTGAATCATATATGTCAGAGTCAATGTGGGTTCTATATGGTCCTTGAGATGATCTTGATATATTATTGTATCATACACCAGAAACCTTTGTGCATCCATTTTACTGTATGTTACTACTCGGAGAAAGGGTTCTTTATGATTAATAGGTATTCCCACAATAGTCAAAACCAGCAAAGTAAGTCAAGTCATGTTTATTTGTGACACCCTTAATCACAAAGAGTGTCAAAGGGCTTCACCGACCACAGATTTTCGCAAACCACAGATTATTATTACACCGTCCCCTGATCTAAAACCTACATGAGAGCAAGAAAATCTCAAAAACCTCAACATGGTGAAAATGAAGAAACCTTGAGAAGGGACCGAACATGAGTTAATCCCCCTTCCAGGATGATCAGGCTGCAATGGACGTTGCAATAACAAATAATACACAGATATTGTCAACATAAAATATAAGTTATTCATATGCTATGGAATGGAAGTGTGTTTTAAGCCTAGATTTAAACATTTCCACTGAAGTTTCAGATCGAATTTCAGGGGGAAGATTACTACACCATCCCCTGATCTAAAACCTACATGACAGCAGAAACATTTACTTATTTATTAGATGCCGGTAACATGTACAGTATTATATATGACTGTAATTAGATAAGTAATATAGATCTACAAATAAAAACCCAGGAAACAGAATCGCAGTTGAATGAATGGACTTTATTGGGATGATTCAAAAGTGGATCCACATTGAAGGGCTTCTCGCTTTTAGTGTAAGAAATCTGGCTTTGGTAAGATACAGACTCGGCAGGGGTGGCTTGTGAGAGTAGTTACTTATGTAGCAACAGCAGTAGGCCGGACTTGCAGTCTCTACCCGGACACAATAACAATCCACGGAGCATCCGCTGGTGATCAGCATTTCTTTGCGCTCTTCGAATCTTCCTCAGCGTCCAATTTAATTGATGAATTTCTTTTCAGTGCGAAGAGCTGCTAAAACACTAGCTGTCGTCGTGCTTTGCAGATAGTTTTTGGGTGGACAGATTGACTTTTGAGCCCCTGTTTGACTGACAGCATTCACCAGCCTATCACAGTCACGCACATAGACAGACATGCCCACCCAACAAATACACGAGCATACACAGCCCTCGGCAACCCGCCCCCCGTGATAGCATTTGCTGTGTGTTGCCTGCTGCAGAACACAATGCACGATGAAGTATCGAAACCTCAAAAATTAAACTGCGAAGGATTACTGTATAGGCTTCTGGTGGTGCCGGAATAATATTGGCTTTATTTTTGTTCTTAATTATAATTTGACACTTCTGTTTGAATATTTAAAATATTAACATTTTTTTAACTCAACAAAAACATGAAATTCAGACTAATGAGTGCAAAATTGTTTTTCTTGCTCCTCATGTGTCAACTACCGTTTGCTTAGTGTTATGATACCATCAATCCTAGACTGGCGTGTTTCAAAATTAAATAGCTGATTTAGGGAAATATCATGGCCTTAACCTTTCTCTATATTTGTATGTTTTCACTTTCACACAAAGTTATCCCAAAAATAAAGCTAAATGTTGCTTTTTTTTGTAACTGGCATTTTTAGCTTGCTTCCACGATGCATGTATTTATGA
This sequence comes from Urocampus carinirostris, assembly GCF_059441175.1. NCBI lineage: Eukaryota > Metazoa > Chordata > Actinopteri > Syngnathiformes > Syngnathidae > Urocampus > Urocampus carinirostris. Next base: position 21,662,808 of record NC_142359.1, read on the forward strand.
TCCCCCACCACATGAATATGGGCTGCAGCTAAGGCTGTCGTTCGCCAGGACTTCGACATTCCTCCATATCTTTGAACATGCCGCGCCACAAATTTCGGATCGTTGGGTTGAGATACGTAAATCAAGTCAACAAAGATCCTTTGAGGATGGACTTTTTAAATCCTCTTGAGACGTTTTGGCTCAAGATCTTTTAGTTAGACAGCACCTGGAAGTGCAAACTTGAAGCGTGCTAGCTTTGTTCTAGCTTGATTCAAGGATAATAATCAACTGTCCCGAATAACAAGTGACACCAAATTGGACCCTTTTTAGTGCCTGGATTCTTTTATCGCTACGATCTGAAGTAATGATTTGGTACTCGCGATTGTAGCGACAGTTAACGATCAGGAACATGAAATTAAAGGGACACTGCGTGATATTCGACCACCGAAAATGATTGCTGGAAGCACGATGAAGAACACAAACTACGTATCCTCAAAGCGACCTAACGGCACCATTTTCCATCCCTAGCCTTTCATAAATTTTATTTATCTTTTTATGGTAACTTTAGCATCAAGATGGTGGACAATCATGTCAGCTCCCGAAAGGTGAGCCTCATGTAATGTAAAATATACACAAATGTAATGCACGTTTATTTAATAGTTCGTGTATTTTTGCTTATTATTCAAGTCAATCATTTAAAAAAAAAATTCTACCCGCCCGTTCCTGTTTTCCCCGTTTGTCTCCTGCTGCGACCTGTATTTGACCCCGACCATGTTTGCTTTCCCGTGCCGGCTTTCGACCCGTTTTTGATCCTGACCACGTTTTTGCTCTCCTGTCCCGGCTATCGACCTGTTTTTTCCCGTCCTTGACACCGCCATCTCCCGTTCCGGAAGATCCACTCCCGCATTCAAAACACGATCCGATTGTGTGAACGGCTTGCTTCCCGCGTCCAGTGAGCACCGGATCGCGGGCGCTGCCCTTCATTTTTCTATAAATAAACTTGTGAGAAACTTTACGCGATTGAGTCTACCCTTTGTTCTGTACGTGACAGAAAAATATTTAGTTGGGATTCAACCGTATTTCTTGAAAATATCTGTCGTTTTTCTGCAGAGGGAATGTCATGTATTAATGGTTTCGGTATTTATACAACAAAATCAGGTTTATCTGATGATGTCTCACAATTTTTGTCAGGTTACATTTTAAGTAAGTAATACAGAGGCTGCCTTGCGACTGGCTGGCAACCAGTTCAGGGTGTCCCCTGCCCACTGCCCGAAGATGCCTGGGATAGGCTCCAGCACCCCAGCAACCCTAGTGAGGATAAGCGTTGCAGATAATGGATGGATGGATAATACATGGGGCCCCTAAAAACAACAATGTGGTCGAATTAAAGCATGCTTGTGTGGACTTAGATCTTTTAAAATGAAAGTGGGTTAAGAGGCAAAAAATGTGTTCTGCTTGTTAATAAAAATCCCCACTTTAAATCTTGATATTATGAGATACTCTTCCTGCTGTTTCTCAGCTTTTAAAGCTGAGGTAAACCTGACGAGTTTATAGTTTAGTAGACACTCAAAAAAGGAGAGAATACATCGATGGATTTTAAACGTGCAAGGACAACAGAAGTGGACCCAAACCTCAGATATGAAATTTAACCTGTTCTTAAAACCCTCCCCTGAGCCCTTAAAAAAAATCTCTGAGGTTACAAAAACAAATCCACCCTTATGGGTTTGGAGATCAAAAACAGCAACATGATTGGTCGATAGTGACAATGATGTAACCAGTTCATAACAGTCTAAACAACAAACAACAGTGATGTCCAAATAACAAAATGGCATCCTATGCAATTTCCTTTACAGGTGTGCAATGCCAAAAAAATCTTCTCAAAACCCAAAGTATTTCTTTGTACAACCGTAGCGTGTAATACTCAACATTTTAGAGTGACTTAGGATCAAGTATCGGTACTGTTACACGCCCCTGCCCCTCAATGCCGAGGCGCAGCTCATCTCTGAAAAGCGGGACGATGCTTTACACTGCAAAACAATGGCGACCAGATGATGAAGTTCCTTTAGCATTCTCCATTTGGGCCCCAATGTTGTGGAATGCTCTTTCCCCGGAGATTCAATCTGCAACCTCGGCGGAACTGGTGTATGCTGTCAGCTTAAAACACAATTCTATTCTATAGCTTATGAATAACCTATGTTTCCTGTTGACAATAGCTGTGTATTATTGGTTATTGTGATATCCATTGCAGCCCGTTCATCCTGGAAGGGGAAATACCTCATGTGCGGTCCCTTCTCAAGGTTTCTTTATTTTCCTCATGTTGAGATTTTTGAGTTTTTCCTTGCCCTCATGTAGGTTTTAGATCAGGGGATGCTGTAATAATAGTCTGTGGTTTGCAATAATCTATGCAGCCCTTTAAGACTCCTCGTGATTAAGGGTTATACAAATTAACATAACTTAACTTTATCTGAGTGAGATCAGAAGGCTTCTTCTGCCATTACTAACTACGGAAACAGTAATGTTTTACGTGGGGCAGCAAACCCCTACTCAAAAAACAGCCTGGAGAGGAATAGGTGCTGCCAGGCTGTACTTGCCCGAGACACACCACAGGAAGTGCTGTTCTTACGAACCTGATGATTAAGGTATCTGTAATCTGTGAACTAGTCTTAAAATTCCATTTTGTGTTTGAAATCAAGTTTTAAAAGCAATATTCACCTGTTGGTCGTTAGCTGAAGCTGGAGTGTTAGTGGTGTTTTCTCCGATTGCATGTCTTCTCAAAATGTCAGCTTCTGGAGAAGAACACAATCATTACACTTTTTAACTTATGTTCTCCACATACAACCCCTAGCAAAGAGTATGGAATCAGTCTTTGACAAGTACAAACTCTGATAAAAAGTATGATAAAATAATGAGGTTCTTCAAAAGTGCAACGCCTTGGCATTCTGTGGTGTTGTGGTGCTTCGTAAATGCTACTTTTATAGACAAAGCACAGGGAAAGAAATATGGAATCATTAAAAACAGACAAAGAAAAAACAATCAAAACATATCACTAGTATTTGGTTGCACCACCTGTGGCTTCTATGACAGCTTGCAGTCTCTGAGGCATGGACTAAGAGTGACGGACATTATTCTTCATCAATCTGGTGCCAACTCTCTTTGATTGCAGTTGCCAGATCATCTTCGCAGGTCTGAGCTTGGCCGAGGACAATTTTTTTCAATTTCCACTGCAGGTTTTCACTTGGGTGGAGATCTGGGCTAATTGCAACCTATGACATTGACTGGATGTGTCTTTCTCCAAGGCATGCTTTCACAGTTTTTGGATACTTTTTCCTCAGAATGAAGTGATTCCATATTTATTTCCCTGTACTCTCTCTATAAAAGTAACATTTACTGACCATTGCAATGTTTTTTCTTCATTTATTTCAGCGTTTCTGAATGCCAACATGTTTCACTTTGGAATGACTTTACGATTGTTTGTGATCTGAGTTTTTTTCTACAGAATAAATTGTCTGAGAGAGGGCTTGCCCAAGACTTGTGATTCCATACTTTTTTGCTAGGGGTTGTAGAATATGAATTCAAACTTCAAGGTTCTATTGTTAAGGACCTATAAGACATTTGTTTTGTTGGAAATCCCTTGGGTTGACTTCTGGTTGAAAGCTGCAATCAGGCAAAGACACAGGCGAACACGCTTTGTTTTTAAATAACAGAAGAACACGTATACCCTCGGACACTCCTTCACGTTCAAAGACAGAAATGATGGTCTCTTCTGGTTTGTATTGTGTGGGTAAAGGTCACATACAAGGTCTGCTTATCTAAAGCGTGCGTGTGCCTACAAGTGAGCGTCTGGGGCTGTGTCTGTTGGGTTTGTTTAAAAAACAAAAACCATTGATGGTGGTTTGGCTGCCCCTTTTGTGCCACGTTTATTTCGGGAGCGTTCAAACGAAAGCATGTCTGTCTAAACATCTCTTCGGGAGATGCTGGCGTTTTTAGTCTAAACTCAGATTCGGTTCCATGGCTGAACTTGCTAAACCAGTGTTTTTGTGGCTTCTATTACACCTGTGTGGTTTCCTCCAATGTTTTCAATAAAAGCCTCAAGTCTGCCTCATAAGAAAGACTCCTATTCAGCCCTGATTCAGATCCGATTTTGACATTGGAGTCAGCATAATTTCATAGAGTAAGAAAACGTGGTTGTAGTCCTCTGTAATGGAGTGCATGCAAGTGTTAATATTCAGCACAGCTGGGACAAACTGCTGCTGACCTTTTATTTTAAGAATGTGGGTAACCGTATTCCGCTCTGGTGTGTGCGTTTCAAGACCTTGTGAATATTCAGAGTGACACTGAACTCGCCTGATGGATCAGATTCCAAGCAAGACTTTTTGCGTCACCACCGGCCTTTTTTGCTAGATACTATTCACTTTACATTTCGTTTGTTGGTTTTTCATTTAGAATGCTTTCGTATGATCACTCACATAACCCAATATACTTAATGTGAGTACTGAGTAACACTTATAATTCAAATCATTTTTATCCCCCTGTGTGTTACGATTCATGATTTTAACCAAACCAAATCTTTCAACTACTGTTCGGGGTACATAAATGTGCCGTGAGACTTTGTCTAGTGTCAAGTCAAGTCATGTTTATTTGTATAGCCCTTAATCACAAGTCTCAAAGGGCTGCGCAGACCACCGATTATTAAAAACCACCGACTATTATGACACTGTCCCACTGATCTAAAACCTACATGAGGGCAAGGAAAAACACAAAAACCTCAAGGAGGAAAAATGAAGAAACCTTGAGAAGAGACCACAAATGAGGCAATCCCCTTCCAGGATGACCAGGCTGTAATGGATATTGCAATAACAAATAATACACAGATATTGTCAACATACAATACAGGTTATTTATATGCTATAGAATGGAATTGTTTTTTAAGCTTAGATTTAAACATTTCCACTGAGGTTGCAGATCAAGTCTCAAGGGAAAGAGCATTCCACAGCACTGGGGCCCGAATGGTGAACGCTCTTGAACCTGCGGATCTCTTCTTGGCTCTTGGGATCACTAGTAGACCAGCGTTTTTAGAGCGAAGGCTTGGGACTGGAACATAGGGGTATATTAAATCTTAAAGATATGAGGGAGCAAGTCCATGCATGATTTGGTATAATACCAACAGAACCTTAAATCACCTCCTTAAGCTAACAGGGAGCCAATGCAGGTTAGCTAAAATCAGGGTAATGTGATCAAACTTTCTTGTCTTAGTTAAAAGCCTCGCTGCAGCATTTTCTACCAGCTGAAGGCTCTTGATTTGGACTTTTGGAGACCGGAGAGTAGTGCATTACAGTAATCGAGACGAGAGGTAACAAACGCGTGAATCAGAATCTCCGCATCCGACTGAGACCGCAAAGGGCGGATTTTAGCAATGTTGCGAAGATGGGAAAAAGCTGTTTTAGTAATATTCTTCACGTGTGTTTGAAAGGACAGATCGGGGTCAAATAGGACACCTAAATTTTAGACTGAGTTACTCTGGGTGACATAACATTTGGCAATGTTCAGAGACGATTTTAAGAAAACAAGTCACGGCATTTAGATGGACCAATAACTAGCATTTGGGTCTTTTCAGAGTTAAGGCGCAAGAAGTTGAGTGACATCCATTCTTTTTTCTCAGTGAGGCAGCCCTCCAAATTTCCACAGTTTAGTGTGGCAGATTCCTCCATCGGAAGATATAGTTGAGTGTCATCTGCGTAGCAATGGAAACTGATATTATACTTGCGGATAATATCACCTAATGGAAGCATGTAAATGCTGAAAAGAAGGAGGCCAAGTAGTGTGCCGCTTGTAGAGGAAAAAAAAAGCCTTGCCATTGTTCGGAATCTTTGCCTTCTTACAGTGATCAGACAAGTAACTGAAACATTTATTCACATCAATAGGTGGCAGCAGATAATTATGTTTCTACATACCAATTATCTGCTCATGGGGTAGTGCAGTATATTTAGTCACTTGTTGCGTTTAAATTTATCCAACAAAATACATCAAATAAAGTAAAAATCCAAATATTTTCCTGTTTTTTAACTTAAAAAAAAACCCTGACAATAATCAAAACTTGGTAAACTATTTCCCCCACTCATTAAGTTTCATTTTTGTCATTTTTCTCAAAAATTGATAAAATTAAGAACTTGAAAGGTTAAAATCTAAGTTAAATCTCAGTTAAATCTAGCAGTGTACCATCAGGGCCCGCAAGACCTTCTTTGCCGGTCTAAAAAAAATATCTGCATCATGTGATATAATTATATTTTGTCAATGAATACTTATTAAATCATTCCAAATTGTCTGTCAGCTTCCTTTCATTTATTCCCCCTGGCTGTGCTGCTTCCAGATGTGTGCCTTTACATTGAAGCATTTAACGAATCACTTTTTAGCCATTACTTGTTGCCAGGGTCACTAATCTACCCACAGGCCTTCACGAGCAGATTTGCAAGCCCTGAGACATAAGTGACGATGAAACTGTTGGTTTGGCCACTCACATTTCAAGTTGGTGACACCAAGGCCTGCTAAAAGGCGTAAGGACGCTTCAGCATGGGCGTGGTTATGCTGCCAAGTCTAACATTTGTTCTTTTACTATATTATAATAGTTTTTTTTTCACTCTACAATGGACTTTTAACTCATTTAAACCTAGAACTTTTTTATACTAAGCAACTTTGATGTCAAGCAACTCAGAATATCTGAAAAATACACAAGAAAATGGTAATAAAAGATACTTTTCAGTGAAACAACAAATAAACTATGAAATACAAGAATACTGTAAACTTCACATTTTGTCAAATAAAATACATTATCTCTGAAAAACACAAGAAACATAAATTAAAATATTTACAAATGTACCAAAAAATTCACAACACTTTGAACCCTTTTTTAATACTAAACAAATTCAAAAACAAGACAGAATCCCGAAAAAAAAAACATTGACACAAGAAAAAAAGCATCTCGTAGGGAACCCGGTGTTGATAAGCCAGCTCATGTCGTTCACTTCCAAGAGCCAGCTCATAGAGCAGATCTGTTTGCAAACACTGCAACTCTTAAGCCCATCACTAAAGGCTTATGTGGGAAATACACGGCCCACCATTGGTGGAATCCGAAATCAACCAAAATAAATCCTCAGCTCTTGTGCTATGACGACCACAAAAGAAAATCTGTATAAAGTACTGTAAATTCAAACATGATGATCTTAGGTTTAAAAAATGAACTAACATTAAAGTAGTTCTTAAACATGTTTGTGCCTTTTAATAAACATAAGATGTGCCTTGACTCAAAAAAGGAGAAACACTGATCTTGTTTGTTCTTTGGTCGCATTTACAAAAGTATTCCATAGACAGGGTTGGGTAGGGTTACTTTAACTTGATTACTTTCGATTACTTTTGGATTACTCCAATACCAAATATGCTAATAAAAGACAAAAGAAACTAAATATGAATAGAATTACTTAATTTTGTGCAGGCTTGGGGAGTAACTGAATACATGGAACGGCAAAAATGATGTTGGCGAGCTGTTTGGATTTATTTTCATTTTCTTTCTGTCGCATTTTATGTTAGTTTTGCCGGAGATCAAAGAGATCAAAGCCAGGAGAGAAAGCTTACCACGTGTTGTGAGTCATAAAATTATTCATATTTAGTTTGTTTTGTCTTTTATTAGCATATTTGGTATTGGAGTAATCCAAAAGTAATCGAAAGTAATCAAGTTAAAGTAACCCTACCCAACCCTGTCCATAGACTATTTTGAATATGTATTTAAAATGTGTTTTTAATGTTTAGGATAAAGATTTTAATAAATTAGAATGAGTAAAAATGTACACCAGCGATTCGAGTGCTGATTGGTTATCCGTCCTGTCTTCGGTAGGACTTCCTTACTTGTTTACTATTGGCTAGTTTACAAAGAGCTCTCGTAGAGGGCGCGGCCTCACTGTATACCTCCCCCGGCGTCTGGTCCTAACAGTCGGCGTGAACTGTCCCAATGCTCCTCGCGTCGGTAAAATCCCAACTTTCCGAAGGTACTTTTATTTCAAAGTACACAAAGTCGAACTAGGTTCATACGTTTTGGTGTTATAACGAACAAATGTACTTTTTCTTTCAAGAATGGGGACGGTTAAATGATTAGCGGAGCGACTGGCTTGGAAAGCGGAAATGATCCCCTTAAGAAACAACTGTCGACCTAAGACAACCATTGAAACCACGCCGAAAAACAATGTGGTTGGTTTTTTAAATTGAACCGCGACTTATTTTTCCCAGCCCGTATTTTCATGCGGGCGAGTTGGAGACGAGAAGTTTATCCTCACCAATGCCGTGGAATAGCACCATGAGCAGTGGCTACAGCAGCTTGGAGGACGACTCCGAGGAATATTTTGTCACGGCCAGGACTTCATTTTTCAACAAACCTTTGGGCAAAGTCTCGGAGAGCAAGGTAAAGATGAAAGAGTACCAACACAGACCCCGTGTAAAGTGCTTTGATGTGTATTCTAAGATGGCAAACTTCACACGCCACCATTCGAAAAATGACTTAAAATAAAGAGTTGCTCCACCTGTTCTTGCCTTTCACCCACTCCCCCTCCTATAATTTTGGAGCAATGAAGTCATAAACATGACCAAAATATTAACGAATTCCTATCACTTACACTATTTCTAACAGTGATTTTTTTTTCCAAAATATCTAACAAGTCAATTATAAAAGGTCAATGACTATTATTGAACACCTAGTCGAAAAATACGCAATTCCTTAAAATATACCCTAATATAGATATAAACAAAAAGAAAACATGCATGAACCACCATAAATGTGTGCCGGGTGATAACTTTGGGTCTATTTTCCATAACACAAGCCTAACTTAAGGCTGGCCATTATTGTTGGCTGTCTTGCTACTAAAGGTACCTAAAATCCTAGCAAGTCTCGGCAAAAAATATATGAAAAATGGCGAAGTATGGTACCTGCGGGTTTCCGTAGTTTTTTATTCTTCCTAGTGCTTTTTAGCACTTGTTTTTGATTGCACGACCATATATAGAATAGAATATACCTTTATTATCATAGTTACAAAATGGGTTGAAAATATTGTGACAACAACATTGGACGTGGCACTCCAGTTTCACATTTTACTGAGAGAATAATGATAAAAAAAGATAATTTACACAATATTTACATAAGAAAGTGTGGGTATGTAGAGGCAGAAGATATTTACATTGGGTGTTTACATACAGGGCAGCCCCCACATTCCCCCCAAAAAATGCATGTCTGGTTAATTGTCCCTAGGTGTGTATGAGCGAGCGAATTGTCTGTCCCTGTGTGCCCTGGGACTGGCCGGCAACCACTTTGGGGTGTCCCCTGCCCACAGTCCCGGGACGGCTGGGATGAGCTCCACTGCCCCCATGATCCTACTGAGGATAACCGGTGCAGATAATGGATGGATGGATCGATGTTTACATACAGTTTTGGGATCGTATTAGTTCAATATGCGGTAGTGCAGGGACATCTATTTGTAATCACCAACTGCCTTAATGATTGTTAAGGTGCCGTTTGGAATAAAATGATCCAAGTTTTCAGAATATCAGCTTCAGAACAATTGATATTTGTCAATTTGAATTCTAATATGTTTTTTTTTGTTTTGATGAAACATAAATTATTGTTGTTCATAGATTGAAATTAAACAAATATGCTGATTTCGGTAACAAATTGTGTTGGTCAAAACATGGTAAATTCCAAGTTGTTCCAACCATCCTTTATATCACCCAGCCTACTTATGTTGGTGTTTCAAAAATTGTTGAATGGTTTTAGTGTCTCGTAAAAAAAAGCTTATTTAGGACGTGCACGCTTTCGACACAACTTCATCAATTTGCTTATAGTTTGGAAACCAATGATCAACATATTTGGCTATTATCTGACATAGTATGAATGAGGGCTGCGCCATCTGGTCCAAAAACTAGATTTACAATTTTTAGTCCTTCTCCACCAGTACTATTTGTGATCAACTTTAAACAATAAGCCCTGGTAAACAAACATTTGATTTAAGAAAGCTTCATTAATTACTGGTTAACTATTCAGACAATAGTCGCTGTATTTCAGTTTGAGTGCAAATGTAACAGTAGCTTGTAGCAAACTTGCTTGAACACTGTAATTGAGCTTTGGTAATTTAAAATCAACTCTTAGTCTTTCTTGTTTTATTAATCAATTTCACAATTAAGCAAGCTTTACAGTTCTCACATTCAAACGCGATAAAGTAGTACATGTACCAGCCCTAGTTTGTACCAAGCCAGAAACGACATACCGTATTTTCCGCACTATAAGGCGCACCTAAAAGTCTTATTTTTTTTCAAAAGCTGACCATGCGCCTTATAACACAGTGCGCCTTATATATGGCTCAATATTAAATTCGCAAGGTCTCGCAACTACGAGAAACAGCCGCCGACTCCATTTTTCGCGCTGTGCATACTGGGAAATATTAAACGATTGGTAGTTGCCGGGGCTCGTGTTGTATTTGTTTACTAAGTGGCAAAATGGCTACCCCATTAAACTGCTTAATTCATATTCAACAAATACAGTATTTGTCTGAATCCAGGGTTTTGACTGGTGAAGATGTAAAGCACAATTTACCTTAAACAAACGCAGAATTATTCAGAATGTCACGTTTGACAGAGAGAGAGAGAGAGAGCGAGAGAGAGAGAGAGAGCGAGATTCTCTTTCATACGTGCATTTGTATAAAAAACGGCTCCTGATAAGAGACACGCGTACAACGCCGAGTTTAAACTCAAAGCGATCAGTCACGCAGCACAACACGGCAATAGAGCGGCAGCGAGAGAGTTAAACTTAAATGAATCGATGGTACGGAAGTGGAGAAAGGATGAAGATAAGCTCCGCCAAGTAAGGAAAACTCAACAAAGTTTCCGTGGCAATAAAGCAAGATGGCCAGAGTTAGAGGAGACACTTGAACAGTGGGTTGTTCAACAAAGAGCGGCAAGCAGAAGTGTCAGTACGATAACTATACGTATGAAGGCAACAGCGCTGGCACAAAAACACCGGACGTGTTGGATGGCCCATTCACTGAGATATGGTCAATTCGAACACAGCAGAAGAAGAATTCGAGGGATTCGTCGATGAGGAGCTTATAGAGTGATCTTTGTTTTTCTTTTGTGTGTTTACGTTTTACATTTTACAGTTATTATGTTATTGCTTTGCACTCGTTGTTTTTGCACATTACGAGTGTCACTTTATTGCGATTGCACTAACGTTTCATTTAAAATAACAGTATCAGACGTTTTTTTCTTTGCGTGTTGACTAAATGGACAAAAAATAAAATGATATGTCGATGTTGTTCAAAGATGTCAAAGATGTGTCACGAAAATGCTTTACCTCAGAGAAAATAATAGAACGGCTGTTTATTTATTTTGGGAGTGAATGGAGTTGTGGAAAGCTTGTTTGTTAATAAAGTTTGACCTTTTTGAATTTTTTGTTGACATTCCCTTGAGCGTGGCAACATCTAGAGGTTGCATAACGTAACTACATTCTCTACTGTAGTCAAGTCGTCACATTTATTTACCGTAAATAGCCCTTAATCCCAAAAATGTCTCGAAGGACTGCACAGGATTACAATTACAAAATTGCACAATTACCTGATCTTAAACCAGCATGCACTTATAGCGCCTTATAATGGGGTGCGTCTTATGTATGGCATAAGTTTTAAAATATATCATTCATTGAAGGTGCGCCTTATAACATGGTGCGCCATATAGTGCGGAAAATACAGTAATTATGAATTTGTTTTCTTTCAATTGAAGTGTTTTAAAATGCATGTATGAATTGAAAAGATGTTTATTTGTTTATTCAATAATATAATTAACAGATTAATGTATTTTTTTACCCCCTTAACGTTCCGATGACGGCCTGCCAGCAGGCCGTCAGACTGTAGATAACGAAAGTTGTGTCTTCACAATGTCACCAGTCACTCAAAAATGTCATGCCACATATCATTGTAAAGCTTACACTCTTGGAATTCAAGATATGATGACCACTTCAAAATATACCCATCACAGAGACCTCACGATCAGTCCGAAACAGGATACCCCAAAATTATAAAACCAGCATAGGTCACCAATACCGTCCTCTCCTAGTCACTTAATTTTCTGCAAACATGGACTCGTTATTGCAGAGACTGTCCAATGAATCCAACCGTGTTAAATATTCACTCCAAAACACGATAATGTTGACAGATTTAAAAAAAAATCCACCCAAAAGTATTCCTGCATTAATTGACCATCCTTGTTCTAATCATTTAGTTTTGCTCCATAATTCTCCTTTAAATATAAACAGACTAGTCAGATGATTTCCAATATGGCCGTTAGCCTCTGACTTTTTGATTAACAGTACACCACTCTGCCAATTGCAAACTTTTTTTCACAGTCCTTGGCCTTCGATAACCTATGGGGCCTGCAAAAATATTAGAGCCGTAAACTGGTCGTCTGTAAATGGCCACTTTCAGAATTGCTCTGACATACCTTTAGAAAAAATTTGTATAATACAACGTTTAGTATTTTTCAGAATGTAATCAAATTTGAATTGAGACCAGGTGAGGCTTCATGCTATTGTCTGAGGTGTTTTTCAGCTAAGATGACTATGCTACACTCTTTTGCAGGTATGTGATTGCAAAAAAAAAAAATCAGGCAAGACTAAAAACCTATTTATGTGTGTTACAACTTGGATTACTCCATGTCGGTAGCACTTGCAGGTAGCATATCAGTTTGGGACAAAACGTCAGAGTGTTACCTTTCAAGACAGACTAAAACTGTCCATATTCTCCAAACGGTTCAAGAACAGCATTTAATTTTACTACGTCTTTGATTAAATTTTTAGGCGAATTTTACATGAACGTTAGGGGGTTATATCATAATTTTTCGAAGCCCCGAAATGGAAATGATGAACGATTCAGTTAGGAATGTGAGCATGAAAGTATTTGCTGAGCAACCTGTTTTAAGGTTTAGGCCCCCCATCTCCGAGCTCCACTCTCATGAATGTTTAACCTGAAAGTCTAGTGGCCCACAAGTATCATATTGCCCCTGGTTTCTATGGCTTTCTATCCACAGACATGACCTAAATAACTTCAAGTGACCATTCAAAAATCTGTCAAACTTTGTTTTCAGTTGTACAGTTCTAGCAAATTGTGTTAATTCCAGGTCTTGGTTTGAGATTAAATCTTTTAAGTGCAAAGAGTTGACCAATTTATTTGTCACTCACTTTTGGGTTCTCACTGGTCCGATAAAAGCTGACTAATTTACCATATAGTGGCATTTATGATTGTTCAGCCAAAGTAAACCCTTCAACACAAGGTATGTGTGTTTTGTGTGTGTGTGTGGATGCGCAATGTGGCCCACACAGCTTTCCACGAGTGAGGTCACGACCAGCCGTTCCCTTAAGATGTGGCCTTGGGCTTGCAGTGGGACGCTTGCCTTTGTTTGGCGGTTCCCCATCATCTCCACACTAATTACAGCCTTAAAGGAGGCGGTGACCCCTTGAGGACATGTTGGTCGGCTGTGTGAAATGACTAGTTGTGCAAAATGACTAGTTGTGCCTCCTTGTGTGATGTTAACTTAAAAGGCATCAACATCGGCTATTCCTGCAGCTAGATAATTGCCAGGAACCCAAAATATAGAAACATTTTTGATACTTCTACCCTCTAAATGCTGTATTGCAGAATATTTAATTAAACTGTATGCTCAGGTTTTACTAAACTTTATTAGTTTGATACCATTATATACTGTAAAAAGGGATTCAATCCTTAAAAACGATTAGAGTGGCACTATTCTCCCACATACTTGTTTTTGATAGAAAGTTCAGTGATGCTTTCACAGTTGTGTTTGAACAAGACACAGTTAGGTTTGTGAAAGTCCTCCCGTGTGCAGATGTCTGTCTGCAGGATTTAATCAGCATGTCGCCCGGGTGAAGGCAGAACTTTGTGTGACATTTAATAAGGTGGCAGGGAGAAGAAAAAACTGAGACACGAAGCAGTTCAATGCATTAAATTGAGAAGTTCATAGTTTGTTTTTAGGAAAGATATGTTTAAAAACAAGTGTCATTGCATAAAATGCATAGCGTCATCAACATGTAAAATGTTGAGCAGTTTTACAAAGTATGCATACATTGTCAACATCCATGTATAAAGGCGGCTCTGTGTGGAAATGTGGAAATGTCGCACTGATTGACAGCTCTATGCGTATGTATAACCAGTCCCAGATTATCTTGTTGCATTTTCTTCATGTCATACAGTGGCTAGTGTAAGGTGTTTGTGTTTTTTTTTGATAATAGTAAAGCATGCCAGTGTGTTCTGGAGCATTTCAACAAATTGTCTGTGTTTTTTTTATTGTTGATTACACCCATATTGCAGACATGAGCGAGAGGTTGTCCTCCGATCATCTAATAGCTCTTAACAAACCGGCCAAAATTCAGCTAAAGTGGAAAAAAAGACTATAAAAATCCACAATATTAGATACTGCCGAAAGGCTTATGGAGAGGAATACAGAAGCCAACACTCAAAGTACCCAAGATGGATGCTAAATGTGAATTTTGGCATAACTAAAGAACCGGCTTTTATAGACGAGTTGCAACATAAATCTTTAAAATCCTAGCTGTATCATGAATTTGTCAAGGAAGTAGTTTCACACTGGGTTTTTTCTCCGCCTGCGAAAAACCTCTGTGAACTCTCCAAGCATATTTTCTGCTGGCATTACTATTAGTGTGAGCTGGTTTATCTGAGATCATTTGTTATCTGCCCATCTCGTCTGTGGCCGCAAGCGCTCTACATGTTTCATCTCTTAGGGCAGCCAGTAGACAGCAAACTACTGTACATGCCTGTGCGATGGACAGATCTGTGCATCTGTTCATTTGTTTGTTGTGTGCTCTTTTTCTCCCTTCTCAAATGACCCTCGATCATGGGCCAAAACTTGAACTTCTTATCTATTTGCCTATTTAGCAACATTGTTATCGATGACTTCATTTTCCCTCATTTTTTTTATTGTCCACTTATCTAGCCAAGTGTCTTGCTTCCCCAAAATGGTTAGTCAGTCTGAAGTTAAACATGACAATCAAACTAATACAAAATTCATTACTTCAGCAAATCTCTCAATCTCAAAAACAATTGACAAGAAACAGGCTGAGTTGACTGTTCGAATGCCTGCTCTGTGAGCCTCCATTTTTGTTAAAAACAAAACAAAAAAGGCATCTGATCATGTTATTTTAAAACGACATTTTAAATGATCAAAATGCTTGTAAATTTTTGGTTGCATTGCTGAATGTCCCCATCCTCGCCCCTACTTCCCTCCCAGCACATTTTCCTGCTTTAGATTTCCTTCCTCCATCTTTCTATTGTACGTCACTTCCTGTTGCTCGACCTTGCCTGTATTCTCTGTTTTTGTTGGTTTCTGACCTTACACCGTTTACGATAGGTTATGTTAACATCTAGGAGATTTTTTTGCTGTGGGTTTTCTTGGTAAACACAACTGGAATCTTTCTGTTCCTTGTTGCAGCAGAAAAGAGTAGATTACCTGTGCTATGGACATTCGCTGGACTGAGAAGCATAACATGGAAACCTCCTGAGCAGTGTTCCCTCTAAGCTGCGCGCGTGCGCAATTGCGCACTGCTCGCACATTCTCAGCGCACAAGAAAATCTAGCCAGCGCACAAAAATGAGGGCTCAAAATTACTAATTAAGAAGCGACTTAAGTCAAAGTTACAGTGCATGAAGGTAAAAATACACGGGCTCCCCTGACGTTGTGTCCTAAATGCGGTATTTGGAAGTCGAGTCGAAGTAGAACGAAGTTGAGTAAAGTTAATAGAGTTTGTCGAGAACCGGCTTCTTCGGCTCGGCTCACTAAAAGGAACCGGCTCTTCAGGTTGTTTTGGCTTCTTTAATCCCAACATGACCAAATATTATGTAACATTATGCACAAAATGACTTAAAGGAAGGGGGGAATAGAACAAAAAGAAAAAAATTCCAAAATGAAAAAGTAGTGAAAAGCTGAGAAAAAAAGAAACAAAAGGAAGAGGGAAAAATTTTGAAAAAGCCAGAAAAAAAGAAAAAGAAATGTTGGAAAAAAATAAACGGATAACAAAAAGAAAAAAGTAACAGCTCGGAAAAAATAAACACAATGAGATTTTTTTTAAAGGAATTAAAAAAAAAAAGTAGAAAAAAACACACAAAAAAGGAGAAAAAGTTTGTGTTGCATTCAAATAATTTCCAATTATATCAAGTGAATCTTGTTGCCAACATTGTACTTCCACTAAAAAATGTGATTAAGTACAGTTCTGTATATTACAACCGACTAAATAAGCCCCCAAAAATGTTAATATTATGCGACAAAATATATCAGGAAATAAAAAGAAATGGATATCTTGTGAAAGAATTGTAAGAACAAACGACGTTTGTAGGCCGTACAACCTTTGCAATAGTACATGAGTCAATTCATTCAAAAGAGAAAAATAATTTTGCATTGCCGGAAACTCAGCAAAATGTAACTTGATGTCAAGTTTTGGACATATTTGATAATTAATTATCTTGCCACACTTGGGATTATGGTTGCTCACTGTGGTTTCAAGTGTTGCTCACCGACTTTGTGTGAACGCTCAGACCCGTGGAAAATTAGAGGGAACATTGCTCCTGAGTGGCTTGTAGAATGAATGCAATATTGTTTTAGTGAATGCTTTTAGTATTTTCAACCAAAGGATTGCATTCCTAAAAGATATTAAGATAAGCCAGATCCAGAATGGTGTTGGGAATCAACATCATGAGAACCACATAAACGATCAACTCTCATCTGCCCAGTTTGTTGGCCTGCAAGCCTGACGTAGATGTTAAGTTGGAACATCCCAATATAATTTGGCCTTGACATGCGTGACCAATTACCGCGCATAGAATGCATCATCCACCGTCAAATAATGCCTTTGGTCTTGTGCAGCATCGGAATCATCATTATTTTGTTTCATCTCATGGACGTGTGTTGGATTGAGTTTCCACGCCACTGGATGACTGGTATTAAAAACAGCATCATTACAAGCAATCACAGAAAAGGCATTTGAACAGTCAACTCAGCCTGTTTCTGGTCAATTGTTTTTGAGATTGAGAAAAAAAAATGTTTTCATTATAGGTGTCTTGTCAGTACATGTCACTTGACTCACCATATTTCTGTCTTTTTAAAAGGCAATGCACGTCAGACCTTTAAATTTCTATGGTGCCTGGCTCAGCTATTCACATTGTCAACTGACATGTTTTTATAAGCACGCTATAAAACAACCATCAATGTAGAACACCATCTCTAAATTGAGTAAAATTACATTAATTATACAACGCAAGCATAGATGATGAAATATTTTTCTTTTACTTTGCTAACTCAGCATTACAGGGAGTGCAGAATTATTAGGCAAGTTGTATTTTTGAGGATTAATTTTATTATTGAACAACAACCATGTTCTTAATGAACCCAAAAGTCTCATTAATATCAAAGCTGAATATTTTGGAAGTTGGAGTGGGGCTTTTTTAGTTTTAGCTATTTTAGGAGGATATCTGTGTGTGCAGGTGACTATTACTGTGCATAATTATTAGGCAACTTAACAAAAAACAAATGTATACCCATTTCAATTATTTATTTTCATCAGGGAAACCAATATAACAGCTCAACATTCACAAATATACATTTCTGACATTCAAAAACAAAACAAAAACAAATCAGTGACCAATATAGCCACCTTTCTTTGCAAGGACACTCAAAAGCCTGCCATCCATGGATTCTGTCAGTGCTTTGATCTGTTCACGATCAACATTGCGTGCAGCAGCAACCACAGCCTCCCAGACACTGTTCAGAGAGGTGTACTGTTTTCCCTCCTTGTAAATCTCACATTTGATGAGGGACCACAGGTTCTCTATGGGGTTCAGATCAGGTGAACAAGGAGGCCATGTCATTAGTTTTTCTTCTTTTAGACCCTTTCTTGCCAGCCACGCTGTGGAGTACTTGGATGCGTGTGATGGAGCGTTGTCCTGCATGAAAATCATGTTTTTCTTGAAGGATGCGGACTTCTTCCTGTACCACTGCTTGAAGAAGGTGTCTTCCAGAAACTGGCAGTAGGAATGGGAGTTGAGCTTCAGTCCATCCTCAACCCGAAAAGGCCCCACAAGCTCATCTTTGATGATACCAGCCCATACCAGTACCCCACCTCCACCTTGCTGGCGTCTGAGGCGGACTGGAGCTCTCTGCCCTTTACCGATCCAGCCACGGGCCCATCCATCTGGCCCATCAAGACTCACTCTCATTTCATCAGTCCATAAAACCTTAGAAAAATCCGTCTTGAGATTTTTCTTGGCCCAGTCTTGACGTTTCAGCTTGTGTGTCTTGTTCAGTGGTGGTCGTTTTTCAGCCTTTCTTACCTTGGCCATGTCTCTGAGTATTGCACACCTTGTGCTTTTGGGCACTCCAGTGATGTTGCAGCTCTGAAATATGGCAAAACTGGTGGCAAGTGGCATCTTGGCAGTTGTACGCTTGACTTTTCTCAGTTCACGGGCAGTTATTTTGCGCCTTGGTTTTTCTACACGCTTCTTGCGACCCTGTTGACTATTTTGAATGTAACGCTTGATTGTTCGATGATCACGCTTCAGAAGCTTGGCAATTTTAAGAGTGCTGCATCCCTCTGCAAGATATCTCACTATTTTTGACTTTTCAGAGCCTGTCAAGTCCCTCTTCTGACCCATTTTGCCAAAGGAAAGGAAGTTGCCTAATAATTATGCACACCTGATATAGGGTGTTGATGTCATTAGCCCACACCCCTTCTCATTACAGAGATGCACATCACCTGATATGCTTAATTGGTAGTAGGCTTTTGAGCCTATACAGCTTGGAGTAAGACAACATGCATAAAGAGGATGATGTGGTCAAAATACTCATTTGCCTAATAATTCTGCACTCCCTGTATTTACTCACTGAAACCCAAGTTACCCAACAGGCCAGACACTTCCCTTCAAAGTCATACACAGCTGGCCACACATTCTAGCTAACACAGAACATATGACGGGGTCTACAATACATTATTCACTAATAGCCCCAGTGCATGTAATTTTTTGTTGTTGGGTCGCCAGAACAAGGCTTTTTTTATCTTTCGGAAGCATAGCACGATCAAATGAAAAGGTTTTATCTATAAAAAAAAAAGTGTGTGGTTAATTATTTACCTTCCTCGCCCACCTGTTTTTCTGCTTTAGCTCTTTTCAATTCCCTCATGTTTTACCCATGTTTCATTTCTCCAAGCTTGTTTTTCTGGGTGGTCCAGCAGTTTTGTCAGTACAATCAAAAACCATGCTGCCTGAATGTATACTGTATTTATGGTTTGAACCCCAGTAGGAAGCATTCTCTTCTGCTTTTAGACTGAATTTGTTTCCCTGTTTTTTATTAATTGGTCATGCAGGAAACCTTGTATGTCCACCTAATAATGAAGGAATGTAGAAAGGTGTGGTCCATCTTGACTTCCCCCCAGTGGACGCAACAGGAAGTAGCACAGTCAAAAAGAGGTTGGGGAGGACGGACATTTTTACACAAAAGTAAATAGCACAAAGTCAGATGAAGTGGGCCGGTCTGTAAATGTTACATTGTAGTCGGTCAAAGTTAGTGTTTGGTCTTCCCACAGCGCAGCATAGCACTCGATGACATCATCTGTTTACACGCTGACATGCAGATAAAGGCAAGAATACTGCAGTTGTGTGTATAAGTTTAAAGATAAGAGGACATCCAGCTTTCATTTTGAATTCAGATGTCAAGGTTAGTGTTTGTTGCCATATTAAAACAAGTCTGTGAGCTCACATAACACTTGACTGAGAAGACCAATATTGACCGCATGAGCAGCAAACCGATCTTGCTTTAAGCAAAGAGAGTTGCAACATCAATGCACCAAACCTCCACAGCATAAGCATGTAGATGTATTTCTTAAAAAAAACTCGAATGGGCTTAATGTTAGCTTATCATTCATAAAAAACAAACGACTTTTGCAATTGCAGGAACTTATTTACTCAACTTTAACCGAAAAGAGCATCAAGAATCTGCAAAAAATGTTCGTAGGAAAAAGAAATCAGCTATGAATGGGGAACACTGAGTTAACAATAAAAGATGACTTCTTTACACGCTTTTTTTTTCCAGCCGGCGTACCTTCCATCACTTGGCAGCACGTTGTGTCGAAACACTGCCGTGTTTCTTTGGCTCTTCTCACTTCCTCTGCTGCCTTGTGTTAGTTCGCAAAGACCTTAATCTTCTTACCTGCTGCTTCCTGTCTCAAAGTTGTTATGGGTGTGTCCTGAGGTCATCATTTTAAAGGCACCTTTTAGATCTTATACATTTTTTCCAGGCCAATAGAAAGTTTAGCGAGGCCCTTGGTGATGTCTTTTAATAATTTAAACACATACATGCATACACAGGACATGCTTGCGCGTGTGTGCGCACCTTCAACGCTCCTTCAGCTGTATCTTTGCCATAAAAGGATCCTATTCCCAGCAGTCTCCTGCTGTGTGAGGGGGGGGTTTAATGTAGCTCGATGCCCTTGTAAGCACAGACACAGAAAAATGGCACAAGAAAGTTGCATTCAGTTTCAGAGTACAAAGAATATTTGTGTGGTTTCATGTTTTTTCCTGCAGCAATGCACAAATTGTCTCATGATCTTGACCCCCAGGGTCTGTTACGTTGCATCAGGAATAAGCTATGCTATCTCAAGCTATATGATTACTAGGGGTCATATACGTTTGTCACAACAGAGCAGATAAATTACTAGCCTATCGCTAACCTACACCCAGGTCACACAGCATGTAAGGCTTCAAAAGCCATACGCGACATAGTAACACTCGTTAATATTTTTCCATTTAGGTTTAAATCGTTTTAGTGGACTTGCATTGTGTCATACAAGATAATCTGGAACCTTACAAAATACTGTATTTTCCGCACTATAAGGCACACGGAATTGTAAAGCACACCCCTAACAATTTCACAAAAGTATTTTGTGATATAATTTCATATATGTATATATATATTATTTGGCACACTGGACTATAATGCTCAAACCATATTTGTGCATTGATTGATCAGTCGAAATGTATTGCTGATCACAATTGCAAAATTGGATGCAACAGGATTCAACCCAGATCACTGCGGGAAAAGTGGCGGATCCTGTTAGGGATACTAACGATACACGAAAAGGCATTCAATTTTATGTCATCATCACACTATTTTAGTCACGGCACCACATTGTTAAAGTTATAATTGGGCCGGACCACAATAATTTTGTCAGACATTGAATCGCACAATATACTGAACTGAATGAAGAGAAAAGCAATTTGGGATATAATTTGGACATCCTGAAAGCTAATGAAACGCATGACCGGACGTATTCAACAACACATGACACTTACAATGCTTAGTTTTAAGCTAAGAAAAGGTGGTACAAAATTTTATACCGATTTGTAATCACTTTCTGTTTTGTATTTTCTCTAACAATTGTATCTGGCAACGTGACTAAAAATGGTTTCATAATGAGATAAGACCTATTGGTCCTTAAGTCACCTGTGTTCTCAGTGGGTTCAAACCCTTCTGCCACCATTGTTATTCAATTGTGATTGTTGCTAAATATTGACTGATCGACGATTGTACAAATATGATCATTCACCGTGATGCATTTTTAATGTGTTTTGCATACAAGACGCACCAGACAATAAGGCACACGCTCAAACTTCTAGCCAATTTGGGGTTTTTGGGTTCGCAGTGCGGAAGTGCAATCATCTTGGCTTGTGCAACACAATATGATGCTGGACAAAAATATTTGGACACCATCTTGGTCTTCCCTCCCGTGTCATCGGCGCGTCACTACTCTGAGCTGTCGATCTTTGCGTAAGAAAGCGTGTGTTGCTGCTGACTCATGTCAACTTTTGGCTTCTGCCTTTGCTCAGGATGTGGACAAGGAGACCAAGCTGCGCACTGAGTTCAGCCACGAGGAAATCAGGCTGAAGATAGAGCAGTATAACATGCTAACCAAGGACCACCTCAAGATGACCTTGGTGAGCAGGCACACACACGTATGAATAGTGAAAGAGATTTTGTTTTTGCATGTATTTGTTTTGAAAATAGGTGTGATGTATGCGGGAATCTCAGTTCCGCCCGCTGTGCAACTATCTTAATCTCGACTCGTTTTTTTCACCTGAACCTTCACATTCTTCTGCTGTGAGATCACTGTTGTGTGCTGCTATTGTTGTACTCTCAAGGGTGGAGGATGTCTCCAGCCAAGCTTGTTCTTTGAACTCTGTGTCGCGTTTGCTGGTGCTTTGACAATTTCCAGTAAATTTGTGTACAAATCTGAGCATAGCCATTCCGATCATCTCTAAGGGTATTTAACCAAAAGCAGATAAATAAAAGCAGATAATTAAATGTATAGTAGTAACATAAAACTATTAATAGTGATGTGACCTTAGTTTAATTGTAATTGTAATCCTTGACTACTTTAACAGGTTTATTGGGGATTATGAACTTTGTCTAAATAGAATTGTTGTAGTGTGAGGTCATCAGCAACTTAATTTTTTTTTGGTCACATTTGAGGAAAACGAAAGGTTTTGTTGGTGGCAGTTGAATCGGTTGAAGTCAATTTAAGTAATGAAAATGGCTGACACACATTTGTATTATTATCTAAAACCTATATTAAAAAGATTCATGTAACATAACTAAGGGTTATCTTTCAAATTGTCTAAATTTCTTTGGACTGATGATTTGGGGGTGTCTTCATGACTGTCACAAATATCTCTTGTCAGGCTGATTAATTGAAGTCCTTCCCCCCCCCCCAACAACATCTTGGAATTGAGTAAAAACCTCATTTTTTCCATGAAAGCATCATTTACTCAGAGGCAGGCAGATTTGTATTTTGATAGCGAACAGCCAGCCAGACTTTCGATGTATTTGCATACGTTGATGATGTTTTTATCCAACCCGTAATTTAAAAGCACTCTCATTCTCGTTAGTTTACATATCTAAATGTTTACTTTTATGGATAGATTTTGTGGCACTATGTAATATTACTCTCATAAACATCTTTATATAAATCCAGCTTATTTCTATATAACAGATATATAAAAACACATCACTGCTGGTAACCTGCGTTGACTTTGCAAAAATAGCATGTTTTAAATATCTTTCGTTATGTCTGGTCGAGTTTAGTGGATTAGGAGCGGACTGTTCATGTTGCGTCTAATAGGGTCTTCATCCATCTTGCTATCGTTTCATCTTGCCGTGCCATCCACTACTTGCTTCCTCCTTTCTATCTGTCAACTTGATGATTTTGTGTTTACTCACACAACTACACACACCCACACAAGCCCCTAATGAAATAATGAGATTAAATGAACGATGACGCGGCCATCTGTCCTTGATACACTCAGACACTCGCACACTCAAATCATTTGTGTTCTGCTCAGGGTTCCAGCAATGTCTACACAGGCTTCATCAAGGTCCAGATGGACCTGAGAAGGCCAGTAACAGTACGTGCCACCCGCTGGGCAGTTCCTGCAGCCCCTGAAGGCAAAGGCAATGCAGTAGCGACAGGAGAGGCCTTCTACCTGCCACGGGGTGTCAGCAATACCCTCCACATCAGCTCCAACAACACAGTCAGACAGGTGCACTAATACAACTTGATCCACAAGCCATTTGGAAAAAAGACAACAGTGTAATCATTGTTTTGGTTTGTTTAGGTAATTGTGGCCCTGCTGAATAAATTCACAGTTGCAGACAACCCGGCAAAATATGCACTGTACAAACGATATCGTCGCGAGGAGCAGGGTGAGATAATTTCTGTGGTGTACATGTGTGCGTGTGGACATGAGGGTTGCAAGGATTAGTCGGCGTGACGACAAAAATCGATGAAAGAAATAGTCGACCTGTCGCCAGACATGTTTTTACAACAAAATGAGCTATCTTACATGATTATAATCTCTGCTGAGAGTCGCTTATACATAAATGACAGCGTTACCAACTATTAGGCCTACCAAAACCCCTAACGTTTTGAAGCATTTTAGCCTAGATACGGCGAATTTAAAAAAACGGCATTGCGTATCATGACAGTACAACCTCGGCAATGCACAAACATTTCAACAAAACAGTCGGGCAGTTGAACCAAACGGTAAGGTTCAAATAACGTGAAAGCCACTTCGGTTTTGAAGACATGCATTGTACATTTTATACACGTTTATTTGACAATGAAATAAAGCTTGAGCGTTATGCCAGACTGCCTGACAGCGTATTTAATTATATACATGCAGTCTGAACAAGTCAGTTGCCAAAACTGTTCGATTTAATTCTTTAAGAATCGTTAAGTACCTTTGTTACAGACTTTGCAGTTGACCGCTGAATGTACTTTACAAAATGCACACAACATTAGTTGTATTTATTGTTCATCTGCTGCCCGTGAACCTGTACTTGGTGAAAGGGATTCGAATGCTTTCTTGAGTTTGTTTATTTATTTGCATGTCCTGAAAAATGGACAGAGGTTTATTTATGGACTTATGCATCTCCTGACCAAGGACTGTGCGTAATTATTTTTAGATGGGGCTTTTTTTTTTGTACCAAGCAGCAATACGTTCAATAAAAGATGTATTTTTCGTTACACCCATTTTTCTTGTGTTCATTATAATTTTACACAAAATTAAATCAACTTCATGCTAAATTTTGGAAAAAAATAATAATCCAATTATTCAACTAAATTTTTCGAGTCCGTGACTAGTCGACTATTAAAAATCTGCTTTAGTTGCAGCCCTTGTAGACATACATTACATTTGATTGTTTGTTTTTAAGTATTGTGTGTACAATAACACATGAGACTCTGTTTATGCATTGGCACTGACTCACAAGCGAAGGCTTTTGCAGATATTTGTGGTATGGCGTGTTTTAAATGCTGGCTGTGAAAGTACACAAATACCCCCCAGCTGGCGTCTGAGCCATTCGAATAAGATCTCTTTGATTTCAAGTTACGAGCTAAATCAAAGATTGTGGTTTTGCACGTCATATCTATTAAAAATTGACCAGATGGCTTTCGAAGATGGACAATGTTAACACATACACTAAGTGTTTGTATGCGTGTGTTTTTGTATTTGTGAATTTAGTGTACGTGTGTAAACTTTCCGATGGGGAGCAGCCGCTCTTTCTACGTTTAGTGGCGGGACCAGACGACGACACTTTGGGCTTCGTTCTTCGGGAGCAACAGACCGGAGAAGTCTTGGTAACACCTGCTTTGCATCCCACTCGGTTACAAGTGGCCTGGCTTATCACCTTCTCTATTTACTGTCTAAACCTTTGTCTATAAAGAATGTTTAATAGGTTAATAAGTCCAAAGAAATCAGTTGACTCAAATCTGATCATCATCCTATAATAAGACTAAAAATAACTAGTGTTGTTCCGATGATGTTTTAAGGTATTATTTTGGCGAGTAAACAGAACAAATCACTAATAGAAGTTTTAAATGTAATACTCATATTGTTGATTTTGATAATTTACAGTATTAAATATCAGTACTGCTACGTTTGTGCAACTTGAAGCTACAGTTATGACCCGTGTCCACCAAAGTGTTTTCCTGCAAATTTCCTCTGCGTGACTATTTTGGATTGCTCGCAATGGCAACTGGGCAGGTTTTCTACTTGGAAGGCTCTGCGCAATTCCTTTTTTTCTGGTTGCCAAGAATTGATAAATGTTCAACTTGGGGGAATTGCGACGCTTGTAAATGTCACAATTTCACCCAGCAGTCTAATCACAATGCACAAGGGGTGAGACAAACGCCTCCACAACTAAACGGGGGCATGAAGATTTTACTAACCAAGATTCCTTATGACTGACAGACGTAGATCAAAAACACACAATTGCGCTTCCAAACATTTATATAATGAGAAATACAAAAGTTACTTTGATTATATATACTTGAATAATTTTTTAATTATACAAGTTTGAGACTCTGGCAGGACCAATTGAACCCTGTTGGCCCACCAGTATCTTCCTATATATGGGAACCAATGACATGTGTTATATTCTTAATATCGTGTGTATTGTGTTGTCAGTGGGATGCCTTCTCTATCCCGGAGCTGAGAAACTTTTTGCGCATCTTGGACAAGGAAGAAGGCGAGCAGAAGGAGGCACTAACCCGTCGCTATGAAGTCTACCGCCACAGACTGAAGGAGGCGCTGCAGGTGGTGCGGGCAGGAGCCCCATAAAACTTGAAGAGCGTCCGCTTGATGGCCTCAGGGGGCATTTCTTTTTTCACCCGATCCGCCTCCAGTAATGTGGCAAACTAGAGGCATCTGGACTTTGGGGACTGATGTGCCATGGACTCACAAAAGACATATTTAAATTCCTCACTACATTTTGTACATATTTTCCTAAATGTATATGGGTAGAGCTATTCATTTGTAGTTAAGCAGAGGCGGAGAAACAATCAAAACACAGTGAAGAGAAAAACAAAGAAGTCAAGCTATGAGCATTAAGAAGTCAGATTTGATAAAACACTTGTTAGGTGCAGTAGACATCAGACAGAGTAATTGTTTTTAGCAATGAGAAGATTCAGGAAGTGGACAAGTGGAATATAGGAAGTAGAATAGAAATGGGACGCGCTAGACAAATAAAGAGAGGCTGGGGCAAGCTGATAGTATACGGGGACCATAGAGCTTTTGTCCCTTCTGGCATGTTGGAGTTGATATAAAGCACCCACCCCCTTGTGCCGCTTATCTCACAGGAAAGCTGCCACACACCTCGTCTCAAGCGGAATGACGGAAAATTGCGGAAGAAAGAATGGTCACGTGCATGAAGGGTTTTTCCGTTTAGTTTTAACCTAAATGTGTGATAATCCTTAGATTTTGCATTATAGGTTTCACCTGAGTTATGTTAGTGCAAGAGAGGTAAACGGCTTTGTAATGACGTCATCAAGTAATTGCTGGAGTTTTTAGTACACGCACACCCGTGGTACACAGGACTCTTAAAGCAGCATTGCTAGTCAAACAGCACATTCTAGTGGTCAAAACGCTGTAACTACTCCCAACGTGTGACTTTGTATTGTTATATTTTATATTATTACTCATGCAGACTATAACCAAAGACTATTTTGTGGCGTTTCCTGGTGCACAAAAAAGTGTAAGTAAATGCAAAATATATGGAGTAGAGGTTTATTTAAGTGATTTATAGGTCTATTAAACACTGGCTTTACCTGAAGCATAGAATGGTCAGAAACATGTCTAAAGAGGGCATTAAAACAATTTGAAATATATAGAATAAAGGGGGGCATTTTTGACACTGAAAATTGGAGGGGTTTTGTTTCCCATTTATGGCCTTTTTATGCTTCAGTTCCTTGTCTCAATGGAAAAGTTTATCAAATGTTAACATGATACTGTTAGCAGAGCTTGACATCAGTTGTATCAACTTATACCTAAATATTTGTTTGGGGGGGCACTTTAAATGGCTAATTCAGGGACATCTTTTTTCATTGTTTTGTTGTTTATTTTTAA
Source organism: Urocampus carinirostris (assembly GCF_059441175.1). Classification (NCBI taxonomy): domain Eukaryota; kingdom Metazoa; phylum Chordata; class Actinopteri; order Syngnathiformes; family Syngnathidae; genus Urocampus; species Urocampus carinirostris. The sequence goes on from NC_142359.1 coordinate 21,690,340, forward strand.
TAATCCAACCTTCCACTGGAAGGCCTTTTCACTTCGTGCAGTGGCTTTTCTAGGCTGCCATTTAATGTATACACTGAATCAGTCATTCGTTTAGCCTCATGTCTGTGCATGATGTGTTACTATGGCAACGTGTTATCCAAAGGCTGATAGTTTGATCTTTTTATCATAATCGAAGACCCGAAGTTTAATTTGTTGCTGATTTCAAAGCCTTCAAGCCATATTTGAGAAAGAGGTTAGTCCTTTAAAACGTCAGCAGTGCCTTTTATTTTATAGCATCTGCGGATAGAAAATGGTTGTATTTTTGTTGTGATGATCCCTTGTCGCAAGTGAAAACTGCAACTATTAAAGGTGACATGGAAAAGAAAACTGCGTTCGTCTTTGTTTTTGAGGCCCTCCTCTTGTTGACCTCTATTTGAACCCACTCAGTTTACAGCTCCCCCATACAAAAACGGAAGAAATCAAGGTCGAAGTTTTGTAAGCCGTACGGAGAAAACACGTTGCTGCTGGCATTCAACGCAAACGTATAATCTATTTTGTTTTTATTGAAGGAACATAACTCAAATAAAATCCTAATCATTGACCGCTATTCACCATATTACTGATTTTGGGGGGTTCCCTTGCACGCTTAACACTTATTGTGAAAGATTGGCGGATGTTTGCCCTGTATACCGCATTCGTGCTTTACGTCGTTTAAACTTTCGTTCCAGTCCTGTAACAGAACGATTCGCCTGTAATGTAAGTAGATATACTTTCATTCTTCCCTTTTTTTTTCATTTTTTCTTCTAACATGCGTTCTTTACGTATGTAAATGTTAAAATGGGTACGCGTTTAAATTTACATTTAAACAGGTACGTTATTCGACAAATTCAGTGCAATGAAATTGGATTTGTAGGATTTTACGAGTGTTTTCATTTGTTTTTTAACTTGAAGGTAATTTTGTTTTTGGTGGTTTAACAGTGCAATTTTAAATGGCTACTAATTTCAATTGACTTTGCACCAGGTACAATATTCGACAAATCGAATTCCCTCAAATTCGGTTAAATCAAAATTTAAATTATAAAAATAAAAAAAACCTAAAGCTAATTGTGTTTATGTAGGGGTTTAAATGTTAAAAGTTTAAATGGGTACATGTTCAAATTAACTTGTGAAGCAGGTACGTTATTCGACAAATCCACCTCCCTTCGGTTTAACGAAATTGGATTTTAAAATCTTTCGAATGTTATCATTGTTTTTTAACTTGAAGCTAAATGTTTTAATATGTTGTTGTTAATAAGCAGATCAAAACAATTAGAACAAGGTTTGGTTGTAACTTTGACCCATTGATTAATTGAACAATAGAAAGTTAACTATACATTTACAAAACGTTTAATATTTTACTTTCATTTTATAAATTATCCACTTTTTAGGATATCGTAACGTTCCACAATTTAGCTTAAGTCGGCATGGACAATCGATATGTTTGAATAATGAACTACGAATGTAGCAATCGTGATTCCTTACACTCTCAGGTGGTTTCGATGTTATTTGTGTGTGCCTTTGCTGGCGGTCACCGTCGGACTCTACCTGCTACCTTCGCCCATTGACCCCAAGCCACACGTGTAAGTACGGGTTCGACTTTTAATCTTCAGTTTTTACACACTTTGACACGTTAAAATTGACTTTCTTTAGGCTTCCTGGTCCACCGCCAGCCCTTGAGGGTCCGCTGGCTGTCAACACGCGTTTGCAGCGAGGTCGCAGACTCTTTGAGGGAAAACTACATGGACCAGAATCCTTTGCTGCTGACGAGCAGGGTGAGTTTACAAAAACGTGTCTGTCATTGAGTGCGTTTAAAAAAAGTACAATGTAAAGAACAGGTATATTTGTGTATTTTGTGTACACGAATAATACTTGTATTTTATCAGGTTCACAATGAAAGTCGATACATTTTACTCATGGGCCTCGCCTAGAGGGAGCTAACAAAATTGTCAGCCATTTTTTGCAGTGTTGGGCGCTCTGCTGAAAAAAGGAAATCGTTACAGTCAACAGTTAACTATGGGTTTTCTAAAAGAAAAAATAACATTGGTATGACAGTTCATGTATTTTTGCCTGGTATTTAAGTCAATGATTACTATTTTTTTGACCAAATTAGTTTTTTGACCACTTGGAAGCACTAAATATTACACACTGTCCCTTTAAACTGCTTATAAATAGCCATATGATAAACGAAATAGAGGAAAATGTGTACACCAAGAAGTGAAACCTTCATATTTCTTGGCTTGTGCAATCTTCAGAGCTTGCAAACGAACACACCCGAGACACTCCATATCCGTTTTGTCTGCGGGCTTCAAATCACTCAAGTATTTTCTTCTCCATTTCCGGGTACTGTCCAAGACGTTTAGTTTTTTTTCCTTGCACAGTAGAGTTAAGATCGTAAGCCCGTACCAGACACGAGCTGCAACGGAAATTTGTGTCGTGTCTGGGCTAAAATGTAAATCATTGCCTCGGGTTCGGCCCGGGCTTCTCTCCTGTGGACTTTAAAAAAAATGATCTTCGTCATTATTCCGTCTTAGTTCTTAGTTTATTTTTCTCTGTGGGGGAACGACACACGAGATTCATTCCGTTCCCCTTTCATGTAACGCAACACAAGTTCAGATACACGCAAAGCCCGGTTGAATGATAAAAATAAAATACAAAAACCCTACTCCTCACAAGAAGAAAAAAGACCTCACAGATAAAGTGTGAAAATTTGGGTTTGCTTCTGGCTCAGTGCCTCAAATTAAAATAAATTTGTCGGCCTCGGCTGGTTATTTTTTTGGGCCCAATCTTCCTTCGGTGTATTGCAAAAATAACTCTACAAATAAAAGTATCAAAATTTAGCACACTTTGAAAAAACAAAACAAAACAAAACAGAACATGTGGTTGTTTAAAACTGGCAGTGGCAAACCTTTACCAGAAATCTAACGCAATCGTTGGAGCCGTTTATTCACGCACATAGACCTAGTCTCACTTCAAGATAAATCGGCCAGAGAGTAAAAAATACTAGTCTCGAGTCAAGATTTTGTTGTTGTCTATATGTGAGATGGAGGTTCTTAAGGGGCGTAAAGCGGAAGGGTCGGTAGTTATGCGATGGGTTTCCTCAATGTTCTCTGGTTGATTAATGGTATTCCGCAAATACAGCTACCGTGTGTGGTTTGTAGTAGCATCTGGCTTTGGCAACAGCCAGTGGACATATTTAAAAGTGTAGATTGATAGATAGATAGATAGATAGACACTTTATTCTAGATTGTTGTATGTTCGTTCCATGTTTCTCTTGTGCTTCTCAACATTGTCTCAGGGGCTACACAAAACGGTGTGGTGGGCAACATTTGGCCTGCGGGACTCGAGTTTAACGCAGGTGTTCTAAAAAGTCACTATGATAATAGTTGCAAGTTGTTTGTTATGATTAAAAAATGCATTTTTGGTAAATTGGTGTCACCACAAAACATTTAGTTTTTATCCCACTTTAGTTAGCATGGGGATGGTCCAACACGTAAAAAGCGGTAGTTTTAGTAGGTACGTTTTTACTGTAAATTCTGTGCTCACGTTTGCCCCATTAATTATTTTGTTCGTGTATGAAGCACGCCCCCTCCCCACGTAAAGCCTACAGTTAACTACTGGTGACACAACCCCATATATTCATAAAAACTGACTCCCTGATTTCAGTATTTTATTTTATAGTTGTAAACAGGGATCGACCGATGCCGATTTTTGAAGTGCTATTCGTTTGCTGTAAAATGGAAAAAGTTTGGCGCAAGAAATTTTTAATAATGAAAATAGAAACTAAAAATATTTATTATAAATTAAAATAAAACTTAAATAGCTTTCTGAAACCCATAGCAGTAATAAATGAGAATTTCTGTCGCTTATCCAATCAGAAGGTGCGGGGTGGGTAGCAGGAGGGAGGACGAGGGGAGAGGAGGAGTTTTTCAAATTTAATTAATGAGAGAAGACCCTTGAGTGGGGAACAATGAAGCAAGAGAGAGACTCAAAAATCGGCTCGTGAATGAGGAAAAAAAAGCCGATACCGATACCGCCGCCAATAATCGGTCCACCTCTAGTTGTAAATATGGCTTGGATGTGAGTATATATAGTAGGGAGATCATCAGAATATCAGTAAGGATAAATAATGTGTTCTAATACTCAGTGCTTGAGATGGCACCCCAGTAACTGAATTTAGTTATATATTTTAGGTTTATATAAACACACCCACCCTCATTTTGTTGTTTTATTCTGCGTTGTGTTGTTGGATATTGAGGGCTGTATGGTACTTCACGAGCAAAGGAACACGTTACTCCCAACACTGTACAAGGGTACTATTTGTGTTTTATCCGCTCTACACTGACTGTTTTAATGACTATAACTCTCTCTTTCCGTTTTGTTTTCAGGGAACGTGTACACAGGCACAGTGGACGGGAAGCTGTGGCGAATCGGACCGGACGACAGCCTGACTTTCATCACACAGATGGGGCAGGACATGCCCGAATGCGGTCTGTGGTCCCGATCTTTTCTCATGAGCCAAACGAGCTCACGTGTGACCCTTTGGCTTATGTGCATTTAGGTACCAGCATGTATTTCGAGCCGAAGTGCGGACGTCCTCACGGCGTGCGCCTAGATCGCCACGGCAACCTGATCGTGGCTGATGCTTACTTTGGGCTGCACAGTGTGGACCCTCACACTGGGCACAAGACGCTGCTGGTCGCCAATAAGCAAGGTTGAAAATCTCTATGGTTGACCTAAGGCAGGGACGGGAAAACTTTTTGAGTAAAAAACTGAAATTGTGTGACAAAAGTTGACGTTTCTAGTCTGAAAATTACAGTCGTTTTGTGGTGTTACTGCTTTTGTATTTTTATTGTATTACTGAGGTAGTATTTTTTGGTATTATATCAGCAGTGGGGTTTTTTTTTTCAAAATGAAAGCAAAATAATATATTAGGTCCCTGTTTTTCAACACAATATTCAATTTTGCAGTAATTCAGTGGTATTTCTCCAGTAGTACTTCTGCATAAGAGAATTACTGTAGTAGTATTTTGTAGTATTTCTATTTATTTTTCCTTTTTTAAAGAAGGAGAATAATACAATAACCCTCTGCTTTCGTGCACTAAATTTGATCTTTAGTTTTGTAGCAATTTTGTAGTACTTTTGTTGCATTTCTGTATTAGGGTATTACTGTAGTAGTATTTTTTTTAGAATTTCTGCAGTATTTTTATTTTCAAAATGAAAGCAAAATTATACATTAGGTCCCTTTTTATAAGCACTAGATTTTATAATATATTTTTGTATTAATTTTAAAATATTTTTAAATATGTATTTAGTATAATTTTTGCAGTATTTCTGTAGTAGAATTTTTTGAGTCTTCTTGTATATTTGAAAGCAGAATAAAGGTCCCTGTTTTCAAGCACTAAATTTAATATTTAGTTTTGTTGTAATTTTGTAGTATATTTGTTGTAATTTCAGTATTCTAGAGAAGGCTATGGGCGCCACCAGGTTGTGGTGTGTCTTTCCCAAGACACACCACAGGAAATGGTGCCCCTACGACTCTAGTGGCTAAGGGATCCAACCAACTATTACTGTAGTAGTATTTTTGTAGTATTTCTGTCGTATGTTTTTTTCTTTTTGGAATGAAAGCAAAATAATACGTTAGTTTCCTGATTTTAAGCACTTAGTTTTGTAGTACTTTTGTAGTATTCCTGTCGTTGTATTTTTGTTGCACACACTCAAAGGGACAATGGGGACCAGATTTTTTTATTAGTAGTACTTCATTTACTATTATATATTTTGTCATTATACTTTCGTACAGTAGGCTGAACTAAAATGCCTGCCGGGCCACATGCGGGCTGTAGTCTGCCCATACATATATTCGTTTTTCATTTAAATTTTATTTTTTTTCCTGCAGGCGCAGCTGGCGTTCCCTTCGCCTTCCTAAACGGCCTTGAAATTTCGCCCCAAACAGGAATCATATACTTCACTGACTCGTCTAGTCGCTGGGGGCGCAGACATGTCAAGCTGGAGGTTAGACGGAACCATTAAAACTTATACATGGTTAATGAGTTAACTTTTAGTTATTTTCTGTTTCTTAAAAGGTGTTTGTATCTGTTGTATCTGTATCAATTTAATATAGGGGAACTAATGTACTCAGGAAAGTGACTAAATAGCACATAAACACTCATTTAAGTGCAAATGCTTTTTTTCTGCTTTTAATTGTTTTGTTAATGAAAATGTTTACCTAAATTTGCTGTTGGATTTCATATTTATTATAGTAAGGAGCCAAACGGTCGTCTGCAAAGACAATCATGTGTTATCTATTTGATATATATATTTTGATCCTGGTGGTAATTGATACATTTGAATCATTGGGAATAAAAAGATGAGTTCAGTATCAAAAGTTATGAGAGTCATGCACCACCACACATGAACACAATCCTATTTTGCTTTAAACCGTGCGTCGTGACTTCTATTTTCAAGCACATGACATCGGAATAGGTGTCTCCTTGTATTTTCTCTGGCTGATAAATGTTAGTCAGCATATACAGTGGGAAACCTGACTTTGGCGACATCCAGTGAAAATATTTAAAACTTTAGGTCATTGTTTGGAGTGAAGTGTTCTTTTCTCTTGTGCTTCTCTCAGGGTTAAATCTGTTAGCAGGCCTGATCTATGTTTGATACCCCGGCTTTAAGTTGTATAAATGAATATGAATGTATTTCTGTCCATTTTAATTGTAATGTTTTGAAATATACGTATATATTTCTAAATGTAATGGGTATTTTATACTCAGATTGACTGAGTCATTTCATTTATTTATTCATTCACTGCCAGTGGACCTTTAAGGTTTTTGATTCCCACCAAGGAATTGAATGCGTTGATGTAACTTTATAGAACCTGTCATTGTATTATTAACATAAATTAAGTTGTGACATTTAATCAAGTAACAAATATGATAGGGACTAATGTGAAATCCTCTATTTGATTTCCAATTTTATTGAAGGTCATCGAGTTAAACCGCCTTGGCCGTCTTCTGTCCTACGACCCCAAAACGGGCGCAGTCGGCGTCCTGCTGGATTCCTTGTACATGCCCAACGGCATCGCTCTGGATCCCGACGAGCGCTTCCTCTTATTGGCCGAGACCAGCATCGGACGCATACTCAAGTGCGTGTGCAGCATTCACATTTGCAGCACGGTTGGCTGAAGTTGTCAGCGTGCAACTTCTCAGGTTTTGGCTGCGAGGTCCAAAAGCGGGTACGACCGAGACAATGTTGGACAACATGATCGGCTACCCCGACAACATCCGCCTGAGCCGGCGAGGGACCTTCTTGGTGGGCATCACTACGCCGCGGCTGCGCTCCTTCCTGCCTCCTTTCCTGGACGCCATCGCGCCGTACCCGGCCGTCAAACGCTTCATGGCAAAGGTGAGTGCAGGGGTCTTCTTCTCCGAGACAGAATATGTGTAATACATGTAACAGCATGACATATAGTATATACATATTGCATCAATAGATACATTGTGTCTATCATAATTCCTTTACCATCACTGGAGAGACAGAGAGAGATGAGGCTTACATACAACGTCCGCGCACATCGAAGTAATGTCTGTATCTGTTGCGCAGGTTATACAGATTGCATGTTTGCAGGGAAAATCACTTTTAATTTTGTCTGTGTTAAATTTTTCTTTTAATATAGTGCTCATTCTGTTGAACTGGCGTGAGCCTGCAGTTTTGAGACGCTAGTGATGCGTTCAGGGACCTTTAGTAAATATGATAGCTTGTCTCCTTTTTGTATTTTGCAGTTAAATGGTGTTCAAAATCACTCTATCCTCACTGTATTTTTATATTGTGAAAATGTTGAACTTAGCCTAGTTCATTTGTATTTATTCACCAGAGGTTCGGCATCCCCACTTCAAACGAGTAAAACCTGGACACAACATATCCCAGTGGTTGTTGGAAATTTAGATAACAATTGATAGATAGATAGATAGATAGATAGATACTTTGTTCATCCCCGAAGGGAAATTCACATTTCCAGCAGCATCCCTGAGCTGAGAACAATCGAGAACAATCGAAAATAACACGGGAGCTGCTGGAGTGGCTGCCATTCGTGACGGCGCCGGAAGAAAAGATTCAATTTGAATCATTTACAAACAAACAAACAATTGAATCATGTACAAACAAACAAACAAAATATTCATGTTTCAATAAGTGGAGTGTTAATAAAATATTTCTGATACTGATATAACCAGATAAAACTAATTTTAAGTTACCTGTCCAAATGAATGTTGTGCCATCTCACCTGTGTGTACTTCTAAATTATTTCTCGCGCCCCCCGAAGTCAATCTTGTGTATATATATATATATATATATATATATATATATATTATTAAGAAGCTGTAGGGAGCTGACATTGGCCTATTTCTGCTAAGGGTACCCCATAAAAAATAAAACCACGTGAATGGCTGTGCACAAAAAAATGAATATGGTGCGGTGTGGTCACTTTGAGTCTGTAGCTTGTAATATTTCTTGTGCTTTGTAGCACTCTTTTTCGGTTGCACCATACAGGAACATCCAGTGGTCATCTCTTACACAGCATCCTTTTAATATATGTATATATATTTGTAATTGTTTTTACTATTATAAATATACATAATGAAACCATATACAGTACTTACATAATTCAATATAATTGCTGCTTAATTATCAGTAAAAAAGGACATGTTGAATGATTATTTTTAATGTATAGAATGGGTGGTAATGCACCAAAGTGGTGGAAGCCAACTGCTGTTAAACCCAAAGAAGAATGTATAGAATATTTGAAGGAAGCCAATGCTCTGGATGACAAAACAGGGACACAATAATTAGGCGATTATACTCTCTTATTCAGGAGTCACTAACCTTTTTGAGGCTAAGAGATCATTGTTATTACTGATTGGTGCTACCAGTTGGATAAGTCTATCTTAAATAACATGTTATCTGTTTTTTTTTTTTTTTTAAATGTTATCATATTACCAGGTTGTTATCATTAGAGGTTAAAATGGGCTCAGTCAACCTCTAAACATCATGCCAGTTGGAAATCAAATTTCCTAGAAAAATCGCAATGGCCCTAAACCAGTCCGCTGGCTACTCTGGTCGTTTTGGGTGGTTACTTGGTGCCCACGGCACCATGTTGGAGAACCCTGCTCTTATTCATAATGAAATGTGTTTGGTCTCGAATGTTTTTGCTTTTGTTGAACCAACAACTTTTCTTCCAAAAGGGATTGAGTTATCAGACCTTGATGTTGGTAGGTTCTCCATTGAATACTTGTTTTAGTGAAAGGTAGTCAGGGAAAAAAGTATTTAAATCACTAAAACCAAATGGTTGCAATATGGATTATTTGGTGGATTCATCAACTTCTCAAAACATTTACCAGAACTTGGATATTACTTGTCCTCATCACAATGACTGACGTATAACTGTCAAATTTTGTGGAAACATTTACTTTGAACTCCCAGCGGAATCACTACAAAGGTGTCGACGTTATTATAGTGGTCGGCGCATCCTAAAACTTTCATTTTTGTGCTCCTTTTTTCAGGTGGTGCCGCTGAGCTGGTACAACATGCTGCTCCCACGTTATGCTATGGTCCTGGAACTGGACCCTGATGGCCGTCTGATAGGCTCCATGCATGACCTTGAAGGACGCCTGACTTGGGCCATCAGTGATGTGTTCCAGCACGGCAAGCGCACTTTCCTGGGCAATACTGACTTGCCCTTCCTGCCTGTCGTCAACCTCGACTCCTGATGGGGGAGGTTTGGACACAAACACGTTTCGGACTTTAAAAGAAGCTAAAGAGGAATTCACTTGGTTCTACGTTCTTAGCTGTTGAGGAAAGCTGATTTAAGTCTTCTTTTCCAGGGTTCTCTTCCTTTTAACCAGTATTCTGACACTACTTTGTTTCGTAGTAGTTAATTCAATCGTATTGGTCAAATATCTGGCTGCCCTAACAAGACTGTAGATTTGAAGTTGTTGACATGTTCCCCACTACAGTAGCTTTAATGGAAACCAGTTTGTATGTAGTGTAAGGTAGTAGTTCAGTTGTACAACGTTCTAATAAAAAGTTGCACCACTCTAAATTAGTTTGACATTATAAATGTAGTAAAAGCTGCTGTTTGTAATTTGTAACTTAAGTATGACCTGCTGCCATCCCCTGGCTTGTGTCATCATTGCAGCCTCAAACGCGCATTCACGGGCATTTCTTACACGTGCTCGATATTTCCTTTTCATTTTTCTTGAAGGTTTTTGGTTGGGGTTTAGATTCTACTTGATTCGGACTTTCCTTCCACAATTTTCCTGCTACACTGAAAAATAAAATGATGTCACTTTCGACACTCAATCCAACCCCCGTGTGCTTCGAGATAAAAGCAGATGAGCACACTTGAAAATTAAGCATAAGGTCTTTTTGAACTTATTAAACAATGCACTCCACCTTGAAAAATCAACCCAACAAATATGACAAGAATTACATTAAATATATATTTTATTTGCACAAAAACGAGAAAAAAGTGCATAAAATCAACAAATGAGACATTCTGTATGGTTTCACAAACGAATCAGTCTTGCAGGAATAGCAAAACTCATTTCTGCAACTTTAAAATATTCACAGTTGGAAAAGTTTTTCACCCTGTCGTCCTGAAAGCGGTTCCCAAACTCGGGTCAACAGCTGGATATTATAACAAAAGGTATATTATTACAGTATTTGTAAGATTTGGACTAAAATTCCATGGAGCAAATGCAGGGTTGGGAAGATACATTATTGTTCCAAAAGCATTTTAAATGGGGGCAAACGCAACTTAATCAAATCAACATTTTACTTTATTAAAACAAGAAATTCTTTCAAGAATGTAAAGTTGTAATATTTAAATACATTTTCATGACTTGCATGAATCCCTATATGATTTAAGTAATAGTTTTTGGAAGTCAAATCTGCTGAAAATTGGATGAAAAACCCTTGAACACAGCTTTCAAGAAACCGCTAATCATTCACACATCACGTCGCTTTTCCTGCATGAAACCTTCAACAATGATAAATATCAGTAGCAAAGCAAGAGGAAATCTCTTGACTCGTGACCATTTTTGTGTGGAAAATGTATGAAAAAAAAAAAGAAATGTACTTAATTGTGAGTAAGTTGTGTTTAAACTGCACAGGGGTTTGGAAACAAATCTGTCCAGCAGGATGCTAGTATAAAGCATTTGGATATGTCATTTTTTCCTTCTTCCCTCTTCAAGACACAGCAGACAAAAAAAGCACATTTTGACACCACACCGTTACTAATGGAGCTCCATTTTTAGCAACTTGTCATCATCGCGGCAACAACTCTTTCATCTGTCCCTCAGTCCACAAAAGAGACCGTAAAACAAGGCAAGAAGACGGGAAGATGCGCTCGTTCACTTGACGGTCCGTCGCATTCTGCTCAATTTGCCGCGGTGGCTGCTAAACATCTGGTGCGGCTCAAACTTGAAGCTGTCGAAGACCAACAGAAATGCGAGTCAAAATGCGCTTTCACAAAATAAATGCAAACAATGTAAAACACAACTGTGATTTTTAATCTATACAATGAAAAAAAAAAACCTAAACATTGCTCCTTAATCCAATTGAGATCGCAACAATAGCTGTAAATGTCTTTCGATTAAAATAGAACTTATTTGGAAAATGTTGTTGCTGCTTAATGTTATCGCACTACTTTTCATTTCATTATTGTCACGTTGCACTGTTACTACAACTAAGCACTACCTCAATTTGGGCATAATTCTTAACATTGGTATCAGACATGACTATTTTCACCTTCATTTCAAAAAAAAAATGACACAAGAACGACTTCTAGTATATACTTGCATATAAGCCAACATCAAATATAAGTGACCCCCTAAAACTGCTTTAAAATAGCCACATGCTTAAGGAATTTCAACATAATAATAAAGCGTGTACCAAACTATCGTGGTAGTAATAAAAACAACATTTTTAAACCATTAACTGTACTGATCAGCAGCACATCAATGACACTCATACAGCATTTTTTATATTTCGCAATCTTTGTATTATTTAGCGTGATCGTTGTCACCGTTTTCCACTTTTCCTTCCCCTTATCACACACTTCCATGGGACCCATTATTATGGGTGGGAAGAAGAAATAAAACCAACAAAATCATAATAAAACGATTGTGTTCCCTTTCTAACTCAATCAGGACGCCACTGATTGACTTCCCAGGAAGAAGAGATCAAAGGCCTGTGGACCCACTAAAAACGGCTCCACAACCTACATTTGGGTCCCGACTTACTAGTTGAGAACGACTCCTGGAGTGTCATGTCTAATCTTGTTGCAAATAAAGTTGACTACTTTGTTATAAACGACTCTAAAAATAATTATTTCATTAGCACTAGAAGGAAGGCCATGAGCAACACTTTATTGCTGACCAACGCTGGTAATTCTTTGGAAACTCACCGAGTGTCATAAACTCCCGGCGATCGGCAAGTCTGTCCTGTGCAGGACTGCAGCATCATGAGCCGATGGTTCATCTTCTCCAAAACCTCCTGGTCAATTGTCTTGGCAATGTTGGTGAGCTGGAAGGGATCCGCCGTAAGGTTGTAGACCTCCACAAACACCTACGGACATATGTCCAGCTTTCACACCTCAGGAGACAAAGAAATAAATCGAAATCGGTACCTCGTTGTCGTCAAACTCGCAGTACTGCAGGTTGGCCGAGGGCGCCACAGTGCGCACGCACGCGTAGGTGTTATTGTACGAGTCCTCGCACACGCAGTCTGGGAAGCACTCCTGGATTCAGGAAAAGAAAAGTGTGTTCACGTAAAAAGAACTGGACGAGGGCAGAAATGGAACACTTAAAAACCATCTCCCAACATCCAGCACGGACAAAAACTCTTTATACCGACACGCCTGGGCCCAGAAGGGGGCAGGCTGGGTCGGAAACGTTGCTTCCTTCTCCTTCGTACTCCACCAGGATGTCACTCCTCCATGTGCTGCTGTTCACTTTCCCCAACTGTAAAGGAACAAGCGAGTCGAAGCGTCATTGATGCGTTCAAAGATTAGAAGGCACTTAAAATGAAGGAGTTGGAACTTACAAAAACAGAGACAAGCCAAAGAACAGCATCATGATTGGACGATAGGGACAATAATCTAAACAGATCCTGATGGTCAAACAGTGTACAGCAGTGCGCCCCAATTAACACCCAACTGGGCTCCTATGCAATCTCCTTTGCAGATGTCGTTGAGGAAAATTGTATTGATTTTATTCATGTATGAAACCGTATTTATTCGTTCATTCTGAACCGTTTCTCATGGTATAGAGCAGGGGTCTCCGACCATTTAAGGGTGAAGGGCACCCAGTTTAAGATAACGTATCATGTTCTTTGTTTTACCAGGTCAATTATTGGGAGTAGTGTTAGATAGACTCAGCAAACCACTAATAACATCACAAAGATCCAGCACTGGTGAGCTATTTTTGAAACAGGTCCGCAGGCACCTCAGCTGTCCTTGTGGGCACCATGATGGAGGCACCTGGTTTCAGTGAAGAGAATGTGTGTTTGGCTGCTCAGGTGCATGTCCAATAGTTCAGAGCAACTCCAGAATATAGTCCCACAAGGATGTTTTGAACAGGCCGTTTGCGCCATTTGATCGTATCATGTATTTGCCTTAATACGTTCTACCAATAAGTCCATGTTCACAGAAGAAGGAATGATCCCTATCTAAGGACCAAGCCCTCTAAGTCTTGGTCCATAAAAGTGTGAGATCTTCATTGTTCTAGGACATTGTCCCAGAATGTGATTTCTCAGGGTAAATAAAAAGTATCAGCACGTACTATCAACTCTGCTTTTGGCTTCAAGTTCTTCTCCTGATCCGGAGGTCTCGTGTTTGACGACAAAACAATGTCCAATAATAAAAACGGAAGAAACTCTTCAGTCATCCATCCGAGACCATGGCGGGACTCACCAGAACAGGCACAAAGGAAGTGCCGTCCATCTGAGTCTTGCTGACGTTGACTCCCGCCAGGTCCAGCATGGTTGGGCCCAGGTCCACATTGGCCACCAAAAACTGACAATGTACAGATATTGTTAGTGCCGAGGTTTTGGTGTTTTGAAATTATTTATACATATATTTAGCTGGGAGAAGACGCGGGTGTGTCACCTGGCTTGTCTGGCAGGCTTTGATGTTTGGTCCTCGCACCATGAGAGGAACACGGATGTCAAACTCGTAGAGCTGCCGCTTATCCAAAGGGAGAGAAAACTGACCTGGAAGTTAACCCAACACGTGTGCAAGATATTAATCAAATACAAAATTTAACATAAAAAAAAACCCGTTTTAATTCCGAATGTATTCATCCAATTTGCGGAGTGCCCGTTTGCTAGTTGCTGTCGTCTAAAATGACCTCAAATTTGCTCATTTTGAAGCAGAGCTGTGAGTGGTCATTGCCCGAGGTCTGTGCAAGTGTGTGGTTATTTTCAATCGCTAGCAAGACGCCAATTGGCTAAAAACAGGTTCTTTTGACTGCTTCATTCGTGTTTTAAGAACACAATAATGACAATTGTGCAGCATTTAGACTGATGGTCAGGCTAAGAACATTTAATTTGGCAAATTATTCATTTGGCTTGACTCCCACCTTAGAGCAATATAATAAATAGTTGGCATTCATGGGCAACTTTGATGCTAGGGAAACTTAAAAGCATGGGTCACAAACTCGCAGCCCAGGGGCCATTTGGGGCCCTCTGAATGATAGTCTGAGGCCTGCGCCTTAGTGAGAAAGTTAAAAGGACTGTGTGTATTATTTAACCACTACGGTTGTACGACCTGAAATGAGTGTGAAAAATCACAATTAAGAATGAAAATTACAGACTCTTAAGTAACCATAAAAAATTTTTTATTCTAGTTTCTTGTCCAGCCTTTCGACCATTAGCAGCAAGATGGTGGACAATCATGTCAGCTCTCTATACGTGAGGCTCATGTTGTACAAAATGAATGCAAATATCTCAACTTGACAGTATTTTAAAAAATTCACATCTTTATGATTTTTCATGTATTTTTGCTACATGTCAAAATCATTATTCTTTTGTTTTTAAATTACATTTTATCACTAAGAGGCACTGAAGAATACACACTTTCCCCTTCAAGTGCAGCCCTAGCGTATTATGGATTAATTTATTACTGATTGATGCATGTTCATATCATTAGATCTTATTTTGAGTAAGGAACTAGGAAAAAAACAATATAATACAGTGCACATTATATAATTATAATAATAATAATAATTTCCTTTGTATTGTCATTCTTTGTAACAATGTACACAGAACGAAATGTCGATACACCTGACCCGTTGTAGCGAGCCGATGCAGCCGCAGCCAACAGAGGGCGCCGCCATTTTACCAATGTTATAAGTCTTAGGTATGACTCGGCCAATGGATCAATATTGAGTCTCAAGGTCTCGCAACTAAGGCAAGCAGCCGCCGACTAGATTTTCTCCCGTAAGCAAAGTAATCCGCGGTGTATGCTGGGATATATACCGGCGTTTCATTACCTAACCAATGTGTCAATCATCATTTGAATCGGTCACTTTTGGTTCAAGTTATTCGGAGTAAAGAAGGCGGGTCCTTTTTAGAATTTACAGGCTCACATAGGCTAAAGCAGGGCAAAACAAAGCCTGCAATTGGTCAAAAAAGATGAATGTTGATCACACGTTAGGTTGCTCTACGGCCTGGAGAAAACATTTTTTTACTACTGTGGTCTGTATTTGTAAACAGGAATTATGGGGCTAAACAGACAGCTAGCAACAAGCAACGTCCATTGATGCAGATGCTTCTCGGCTGATTTTATTCTTTTATTTGTCGGCATAATTGCGTGTTTTTGAGTATGTAAATATTTTACACGGTTGGATTTACTACAACACGCACGGATGTAAGAGAACCATGGTTGCGTTTTATTATTGAACATGATGGCTGCAAGACAACTTTGGAGCCACCCCGGCCTAATGTTTTCCGGGTATCTTGTTTCAGACTGATCTTGATGTTTCTGTGATAAGTCTATTTTTAAATTCAATTCAATTTCAAGTGTTTATTGTCATCTGCACAATAAAGAACCATGTTTCCCTGCACAATGCAATTCTAACTTTGCTGTCCAGACAGTTGCCAGTGAAAAAGAAAATAGAAACTAATAAATGGTTGGCATTTTTTGAATCCCAAGAGTCTAACCTTCCTAATGATATGTGCAATGACGCATTTGAGTGATTGGTGACATCGTAAAGACAAAGTGTTTGTACGTGTCTGAGACAGGTATTTGCTTTTTTGCGAGACTTAGGAATGTTAAGGGTTTAAGAAGTTTGACTGAACTATCTGACTGTTTTGTTGATGTTCCTATTGTGGCGCCTTATAGTCCTGTGCGCCTTATGTGTGGAAAATATAGGACAAAAAACTATTTTTGGAGAGTGCGCCTTATAACCCCGTGCGAACTCGTACTAAACTGGAATGTGTTCTGAATCAACAGTGCAATATAATAGCAGGATTATTTGTCAAACAAATACCTGGAAGTATGGTCCAATTTTTGGTTTTATTGTATAATACAGTATCTAAATAAATAAAGGTTTCTACTTCGCCTGTTTCGACTATTGTTGGTCCGTTTTGGAACGCAACCCCTGCGAAAAACGAGAGTTTACTGCATAGAACGATAGCACTGCATTTAAAAAAGTGTGGGGAAAAAGACACATTTTCATAAACCCGTGTTATTTTCTGGGTTTTAAATTTACCAGTGTGGTATCCATTATCGGATGTAAAGAAGACGTAAGTGTTGTCCAGTTCTCCTTGGGCCTCTAAGCTGCTCACAATTTTCTCTACCAGGTCATCCACGGACAACAGCGTCTGCCACCTGCACCCACAGCCGCACCATTACGTGAAATGTCACAACGGCAAGAAAAGCACGTGACAGCACGAACGGACCGTTTTCTGAAGGCATTGTCTAGGAAGCCGATGGACGAGTTGCTCATAGGAGTCTTGGCCTGTCGGATAAGCCAATGCTTGTCCTGCGGCAAAGGGCAAGTGACATTGTTTATGTCGGTTCTGGTTGTAATCTCCGCTTCCAAGCACTTCCTGACCCAACCTTGCCGTGGATGTTGAAGTTAGGATCTCTGGGCGCCTTGGAGGCGTTGAAGTGGTCCCGGTACTGAGGGGCTGCGGTCCACGGTGAGTGTGGGGCCGGCGTGGAGACCATCATGAAGAAGGGCTCAAAGCTGGATTTGTAGTGCAGGAAGTCGAGAGACATGTTGGCCTGCAACACACGAGCACATTTTACACTTCTGGCTGTCTTTCGAATGACATTCAAAATGGCCAAAAAGTAAAGCCAGAATTGACCACAGACACAACGGATTTTTTTGTTCATTTGCCGTTTCAATCAACAGAACATTTTCTATGTACAGTGATCACTCGCTGCATCGTGATTTACTTTCGCGTTTTTGATACTTACCGGATTTTCATCGTGCATTGTATTCTGCAACAAACACTATACAGAAAATGCTATCACGGGGCAGGTTACGAAAGGCTATGTGTGCGCGCGCGAATGTGTGCGTGACTGTGTGCGTGATTGACAGTACACTCCAGCCTTTCTGCCCACAAGTCAACGTGTCCACCAAAAACAGACTTCAAAGCATGGCGACACCTTGTATTTGAGTGACTCGTTACATTGAAAAGAAATTTGTAAGTTAAATCCGACTCAGAGTAAAGTCAGAGGAGCGCAAAGAAATTCAGGGCAACATAACAATCCACCTCTTCTGATGGATTACTCATGAAACGGATGACCTGGAGCTACAACTTGTGGGAATCTGCTACATGAAGTTTGTATTTCAATCATCACGGAGATCTGGCTCCACCCGAATATCGTCGATGCTGGCGTGTAGCTAGCCAGCCACTCTCTACATCGCTTTCTTACACTGAAAGTAGAAGCCCTCCAATTTTGTTGTACTATTGGCCATTCATTCAACTGCAATTATGTGTTTGTATTTGTAGATCTGTTGTTGTTATTTTGTTACAGTTGTATATCATTATCTGTTGGTGATATCTAATGAAGAAATAAATGTTCCTAGTTGACTATACGGGAGCTTTTTGGAACGCAATCCTCGTGAAAAACGAGATTACTGCATTCTATTTAGGAATGGGCAAGTACTAAAACCGGGTGTTGATATTGGGCCAATACTGGGCTATATTTTGAGGTATGCGTTCTCACAATGGTGATAACACTTGTATTGGTTGCTTTGTTTGTGGCTATAAATTCAGGAGATGTGGGCATGTTTGATATATGTTTAATTTGTTCGTTGGTGATTACGATTAACAAAAATGTATCTTTACAAATATGAAAATACAAGAAAACTGTTTATTTCACACAGGCTATGCAGTACTTTGTTTTGGGGGGAAATGTCATGAGTTTATATTTAAGTAGACACTCAAAATAAGGAGAGAAAACATCAATGGATATTGAACTTGCAAGGAGAACAGGGGAGAGAGCCCAAACGTCAGATCAAAAATTGTAACCTCTTTTAAAAGCCCCCACTTGAGACCTTTCTTTTTTTATAAAACACCGAGGTTACAAAAGCAGATCTAGAGTGTGGATATCAAAGAACAGCCAGATGATTGACCGAGTAAGAAAAAAAAAGCTGTAGAAAAATAGTCGAAATGACTAAATGACATTTTGGGCAATCTCCTGCAAGTGTTCAATGTATTAAAACAGAATACACTTAGTTATGTATTAAAAGTACTAATGTCCTCACGTATTGGTGAGTATTGAAGAGTTGAGTACTCATATTGGTTTAAGAAAATGGTATAAAACCTCCTTGGTTATGTTATTTTTTTTAATGTAAAATAAATGTTCTGTGAGAAGACAGTACAATGTAAAGAATGCACAATGAGTCAAATAAAAATGTCTAACAAATAAAGTCTTTTTTTTCCCTTTAAATAATTTTACAAGCTAAAAAACAATGTTTTAGAGGAAAACGCTACCTGAGAACATTACAGCCTAGATTACTCATGGTTCGTAGACCTTTTTCATGGCCAAATTCAAGCACTTTTAAGGAATTTCAAAGTCAGCTTGAAATTTCTCCAGTATCATGAAAAGAAAAAAAATGGAGTGAATCATGTATTTTGCAAGGCCACAAAAATATCTGCGATTGATCTGTGATTTTTAATCTTGCTAGACATATGACTTTAAGATCTTGAGTAAACATATTTGTCCTTAAAACACAATACAACCCATATAGGTGTTGAATAAGAGTTGTGAAAATGAAAGTAATAAGTAGCCTAAATTTACCACTGGAAAACACTTCCTTAATTTTTTTGCATGCACATAATACATGTCCATAATTGATACATAATCCTTGGTCAAATACACATTTAATAGTGCCTTGTTAGGTGTAACATGCATCTGTCCTGTTGGGCGTGACCTGTAAGGAACGATGACGTTTCCTAAGAATATTCAGTAAAAACTAATGCCGGCTGCAGTCAATTAGGATGGGAAAAGAAATACAATAGCAAAGCAAAACCACCAGAGAGCAGTGTCTGTGTAATTTTAAGCAGACTTGTTCAAAAACATGGCAACAGTTTCAAGTGTCTACAAGCAATTCACCCAAAATTCAAGCAGTTTTCAATCCTCAAGTAAACCACATTACAATTCAAGCACTCTTAAGGATTTCAAGCACCCATACGAACCCTGAATTATCTCTATATATCGACTTGAATAAATATGATGTTCATAGATATAAAGTACAAAAGGTATCATTTAAAATGGTTCATTTTCAAAATGTAAAAACAAGGAATGACATTTTCTCACTAATATTTAAAATTACTATTAAGTGTGTATGTTGACTATTAATAGCAGACAAAAAAGAAGTGCCATATGGTAATCTCTTACCAGCAGATCCGTCAGGTAATCTTTGCTGTAGTCGCTCCCGTGCTTCTGGGCTTTACCGTTCACTGACAGCGTGTAGTTGTAATACTTTGAATTTTTCTCCTAAAATGTTAAACACATCTCAGACGTAGCAACAGAAGAACACAAGTCAGTGATTCCATAGAATTTTGTGATACCCCGGTGCGTGGACAGTCTAGGGCAGCGGTGTCCAAACTTTTCAGAACGTGGGCCAGATTTGGTAAACTGAAAATGAGTGAGGGCCATGCATTCTTTAATAAATTCACCTTCCATGAAAGGTTTGCCGTGCTTGACGATCACGGCCTCGTTGCTCGCCTTTGTAGTATTATCATTTGACTCACGGGTCCTTTTAAAATGCACATCTGTGCCGTTAAAACCGCTTCCAGTTGCTTCACCTTTTCACACCGTTCGTTTGCAGTAAGCTTTTTTGTAGTCGGCATGTTTTGTCTAGCAGTGCTTCTTGTTATTATATTCTTTTAAACACAGCCACAGTCTCTTGGCAAATTAGGCAGATACCGTTTTGGATTTTGGTAAAAATAAAACACTCCAATTTCCACGTGTCCTGGAAGCAGCAGCCCTCAGAGTCAACTTTCGTTTTTTTTGGTTTTTTACGGTTGCCATGTCGGATATGGGGTGGGCTAAAAAAACAAACAAACAAAAAACAATGGCAAGGTGGCCAAAGTACTGATAAAATGGTAATCGGTAATCTGGTAAAATGGTGATTATTTTTTTGAACAAATTTATTTGATAATGCGGTCAGTGTTACAACCGGGCCACGTATTGATTTTATTACAGGTTATTGGCCAGTAAAAAAAATTGTTCACGGCCGTAACTGTCCCCTGGGCCGGAATTTGACCATGTGTGGTCTAGGAGGATATAGGGGTGTGCCCTCCGCATTGTTAAACCTCCTTGGTGTGCACAATTTGAAAATATCTAAAAACGTAAAAAATTGACAGGTATGTTATTGTAAAGCGCAACCTCCAGTGATGGAATTTAGGTTATTTTTAGTCAGCTCCCAAACGACAGTTTTTTTGTTGCTTTAACCAGTTTACTACCAATAATAATGTATTATGCATGAAGTGAATGAATAAAAAGTGTATTTTACTACTATCTATTAGCCTTAATTTTTTTCACTTTCCAGTCAACTTTTAACCTATTTAAACTTTTATATACAAAGCAACTTTAAAGTCAGCAACACAGAATGCCTGAAAAACAAACTACACAACAAAATACAAATTAGAAATATGAACTCTTCAGACCATAAAAAAAAGTTTAAATACAATAACTATTTACAATTCAACTTCTAACCAATGTTGACTGAAACAACAAAGAACTTCTGAAAAACACGCAAAAATGTAAAATAAATTGTGCATACAAAATATTGGCATTTAGGAACACAGCATTGAGAGACTGATTCAGACTTTTCTGTCGGTGATAGACAATGCACAATGTTTTGGAACTATTCATATAAATAAAATTAGTCAAAATAAGGATAATTTTCTTGCTTGGTCTCATTTTTTTTCAATTTCCTTTTTGTCCTCGTATAACAATATCTCTCGAACCATTCCGGTGCTCATTGTGCTGCTGCGGTAGTTACACCCCCCCCAAAACCAACCCTTCTTCTGCTCAGCGAACAAAAAAACACTCCTATTAACCAGTCAACTAATTAACCAAAAGTGAGTGAAAGGATACACTATGTTGTTTTTTCAATACAAGTTTGAGACCTTGGGGGGTGGGGTGGTTAATGAGACCCTGGCGGCCCACCAGGGTCGGTATATTGTATGGGAAACACTACAAGTGATACTTGGCAAAGCTCCTAGGCAAAAATAATCCACTAGAACTTTTTCCCTACCAGTCCAACCCAGTAGCTCCAGCCAAGAGGAACGTGTTCCACCCCACCAGCTTCCTTGTGGCCATACTGCAGAAAAGGAAGAAAAAAAAACAGTGAGCCTCGTGCTGATGGCCATTGTGCTAAAAAGGGAGGAGTGAGCCTCACCTGGTTTAGGTATTTCCCAGCGAAGAAGGTCTGGTATCCTGCAATATTTTTGAGCATAGCGGGGAAGGTTTGCGGCTCCTGAGTCTTCTGCCATGCTGTGCTGCTGCAGTTACCTTCTAGCGTGTTGTTAGTGACGTGGTGGTTATGCGGGTATTTTCCTGTCAGGATGCTAGCCCGGCTCGGGCAGCACAGTGGACTGGCCACAAACTTGCAGAAAGCAGGGAGAAAGTTTAGTGTGTTTATAACAATGACACCACACACACCTTGGAGGTCGTTTACAAAGTCATTAGGGGCACTTACTGCATTTGTGAAAGAGATGCCCGCATCACCAATGAGCTTTTTGGTTTTGTTGAGTGGTGTCTAAGAAGATACACAAAAATAAAAACTCTTTACAGAACAGCAAATTCTGCTAAATATTCAATTACTCTGCACCAAATGGCAGCAGTAAACATGTTGAGTGAATTCATCTGTTTGGCATGCCAGTGAGAGTGTATAGTAATTAACTTGCCAGAGTAAATCATGTCTGACTTAACAAAAAACATTCATACATGCCAGCCAAGACGTCAATGGCATTTGGACACTTCAGCGAACTAGTACAGTAGTATAATTATTCATGAGATTTTAATATCTTAAAATAAATGACTTTTTGCCATAATATGCAATACGAAAACAATAAAAAATGCAATGTTTCAGTTAATTTGTAACGAATTCATTCTGCATTACAAAAAATAAAGAACTGTACTGTAACTTTCTGAGACAGTCCTGTATGAATATGTGCAATAGATTTTAAGAATTTGTTGGGCATGTAAGATAGAAGGCCTGTATTTTGTAACAGCTGCATAATTGTGATGCTAGACACATTTGGCGAGATCGGCGAGTAATAGAGAACAGTAATTGAGACAGGAAGTAACAAACGGATGAATTATAATCTCAGCATCAGACTGGGAAAGCATAGGGCGAAAATTTGCACATCGTGAAGATGCAAAAAAGCTAGTTTAGAAAAATTCTTAACTTGTAACTGAAACGACAGATTAGGGTAAAATCTGACAGTTTTTGACCAAGTCACTCTGGGTGATGTAACATTTTTCAAGACCTGCTCTGGTTCCCTGTCAATTTAAGATGTCATGTTGAAGTTGAGTTGGTATTATATAAAAATTTGCATTGACTTGCCCCCTCATATTTTTCTGATTTAATTTCTCTCTATGTTTCTGCTCGGAGCCTCTGCTCGGAAAATGCCACTCTACTAGTTATTCCAAGACCCAAGAAGAAGTCCTCATGTTAGAGAGCAATCGCCCTTCAGGCCCCAGTGCTGTGGAATGCTCTGCCCTCTAAGATACTGTCCGAAACCTGAATGGAAGTGTTGAAATTTAGGCTTAAAACACGCTTATATTGTATAGATTATGAGTGATATTGATCATGTACTCTTGTCCCTGGGTGAGAAGGACGACCATGATTGTTGCACGGTACATACATTTTGAGCCGTCGCACCGGCACTTGGACTTGATGTAGTACATCATCTAAAACCTGTTGTATTGGTCAAGATTTTGGGGCAGGAATTTAATGTGTAATGGTGGTCTGTTCAGACCTTTGAGACTGTTTATGACTGAATGAACTAAACATGACACGACTGTAGAGCAAGGCAAAGAACTACACCTACTTCATCCTTTTAAAAGAATCCATCTTGAAAATTCTCTAAAATATGGATATATATACGACCCAAAGAGAACAAAATAGAAGTGCCCTATTTAGAATGAACATCAGTCGTTTTGGAAACGTTGCAGAATATCAGTATGGTGATTCTCAAGACGTCTTTTCTAGAGTTACTAACTACAGAGGCGTTGAATTTCAGCAATAAACTTTTCTATATGAAATTTTGTGGGGCACGAACTAATATCATGAAGCGCTGCTAAAAATTGAGATGCCCAAGGGCAGAACCAAGAATAAGCCACACTTTGAGCACATCTTCAAGTACTGTGTGACTGGCTTAGATGGCAAGATACAAGGAGTGTGTCTTTTTTTCTTCACTACTTTCATATCTAAATGAAATGTTTAACCATTCATTTTCATTATCACTTTTTAAGGCATTACATGCAAAATAAAAAATATTATTTGTTTTAACGGCAAATAAGCAGTTATCCTGAGTTAACAAATCCTATTTATCGTCTCATAGCAGAGCTGCTGATTATTTCTGACCTCCTCAGAGGGATCCAAGAAATACTTGTTTCCTTTCGTTTTTTGGCAGGGATCGATCAATCATCTTTAACTATTGTTTTCTTTTATTGATGTTTACTAAGTTTTTTGTATTGTTACCCAATTCTAAATCTATTGCCCCCTGATCATCCTGAAAGGGGGAATACCACTTGTGAGGCCCCCTCTCAAGGTTTCGTTTTTACTCGTGCTGAGGTTGAGTTTTTCCTTGCCCACATGTTGGTTTAAGACCAGGCGGTGGAGTGATTGTAAACCTGTGCAGTCCTTTGAGACATCAGGTGATTAAGGTTTGAACAATTTTATTGACACTATTAACAGCAAATAAGACAATGTGAGGTTTGAACTATTTTTCTCGACATTTTTAACAGCAATTAAACACATTCACAATTTCATTACATCATATCCCAACATTATGAGTTTTTATCGACACTTTTAACAGCAATTAAATACATTCACAATTTAATTATATCATATTCTAACAATATGAGGTTTGAACAATTTTTATCGACACTTTTAACAGCAGTTAACCAATGTGTAAAGGGCAATACTATTGTGCAAGGGCATAGCTCTGTCTTCTCAAGTGGGATTTCTTCCCACCCTCTCAAGCAGCATCCTCCAGTCCTCTGCCCGGGATGCCCAGATGGGTCCTCTCACTTCTTGCTTCTACTTAAGGTTTTTTGGTTTGAACAAATTTATTGACACTAATAACAGAAAACAATCTTGACAATCTCAACAGCAATCAAGCACATGGGCTATACAAATAAATATGACTTGACGATATGACCTAACAAGCATTGATGTGGTCTCTGAACATGCAGCACTAATTTACCACGTTGGTTAAGACGTTGTAGAAGACAGAGGGACTGGCTGAAGGGAATCTATATTTTTGGCCTTAGTGATGTGGAAACGCACTACTGGACTGTCTCAGAAAATTAGAATATTGTGATAAAGTTCTTTATTTTCTGTAATGCAATTAAAAAAACAAAAATGTCATACATTCTGGATTAATTACACATCAACTGAACTATTTCAAGCCTTTTATTATTTGAATATTGCTGAATTTGGCTTACAGCTTAAGAAAACTCAAAAATCCTATCTCAAAATATTAGAATATCATGAAAAAGTATACAAGTAGGCTATTCAACTAATCACCTGAATCATCTAATTAACTCGAAACACCTTGCGAGGGTTTCCTGAGCCTTAAAAACACTCAGCTTGGTTCAGTAAACTAAATCACAAGTATGGGGAAGACTGCTGATCTGACTGCTGTCCAGAGGACCATCATTGATACCCTCCTGATGGAGGGTAAGACACAAAAAGAAATTTCTCAAAGAGCAGGCTGTTCACAGAGTGCAGTTTCAAAACATATCCACAAAAAGTCTGTTGGAAGGGAAAAATGTGGCCGGAAACGCTGCACAACCAAGAGAGATGACCGCAGCCTTAACAAAATTGTGAAGAAGAGCCGCTTCCAGAATTTGAGGGAGCTTCAAAGACAGTGGGCTGAAGCTGGAGTCCAGGTATCAAAAGCCACAGTTCACAGACGTGTCCGGGAAATGGGCTACAATAGCCGTATTCCCATGGTCAAGCCACTTCTGAACTCAAGACAACGGAAGAAGCGTCTGACTTGGGCTTTGGAGAAGAAGCACTGGACAGTTGCAGAGTAGTCCAAAGTCCTCTTTTCAGACGAAAGCAAGTTTTGCATTTCATTTGGAAGTCAAGGCGCCAGAGTCTGGAGAAAGGCTGGAGAAGAGCAAAATCCAAGTTGCTTGAAATCCAGTGTGAAGTTCCCACAGTCAGCAATGGTTTGGGGAGCCATGTCAGCTGCTGGTGTTGGTCCACTGTGTTTCATCAAGTCCAGAGTAAATGCAACTGTGTACCAAGAAATTTTAGAGCACTACATGCTTCCATCTGCTGAAAAGCTCTATGGAGATGAGCATTTCATTTTCCAGCATGATCTGGCACCTGCCCACAGTGCCAAAACCACCAGTAACTGGTGCACTGACCATGGCATCACTGTCCTTGATTGGCCTGCTAATTCCCCTGACCTGAATTGAGAATTTGTGGGGTATAGTTAAGAAGAAGATGAAAGACACCAGACCTACAAATGCAAATGAGCTGAAGGCCACTATCGAAGCATCCTGGGCATCAATAACAGTAATCCGTGCAAAAGGATTCCCAACCAAGTACTGAGTGCATCAATGGACATTTTCAAATGTTTGATTTAGTTTTGCTGTTATAAAATTATTTTTTTTACTTGGTCTAGGGAAGTATTCTAATATTTTGAGATAGGATTTTTGAGTTTTTTTTCAGCTGTAAGCCAAAATCAGCAATATTCAAATAATAAAAGGCTTGAAATAGTTCAGTTGATGTGTAATGAATCCAGAACGTATGACATTTTTGTTTTTTTAATTGCATTACAGAAAATAAAGAACTTTATCACAATATTCTAATTTTCTGAGACAGTCCAGTATATAACAGGTTAAGATGACACTTACACGACGTACATTGTAGGTGTTTGTAATCTACGCACATATAAGGTCCAGTCGAGTCATGTTTATTTGTCTAGCCCTTAATCACGAGATGTCTCAAAGGGCTACACAGACCACAGACTATTACCGACTCTTAAGATATTATTTCGTAAAATAACCGTTTTTCCATTGCTATGTATCTTTCTTACCATGCCCCCAATGGCGTTGTCCAAGTCGTCGGTTAGGATCAGAACAATGTTCGGTTTCCGGTACCATTTGGCAAAAGTTCTATTTTCACCGACCTGGCTGCACACTATAATGACGCAGATGAGAAGACGCTTGAACCAAAAAGGCGACATTTTCTCCTCTTCAGTCTTCTCTGTGTTTGCCGTCAAATCACGCGGCACAAACGTGTAACCGCAGTGTGAAAGAAAACCCCAACGCGTTAGGTTATTGAACGACTGATACGACGACGTGAGTGTTTGGAACGGCCTTTCACTTCCGCGTTCCGCGCTTGCGTAGCTACGGAAGCCGTCTGCCAAAGAAACTCAAAAAATAGAAATGTGGTTTAGCATCCAATATCTTTCGTGGTGATGGCGATGTATTAAACAACTATTTAACATTTGTCTCGTCTCGTGCACTCAATAATGAGACGAGGCGTGCGGCTTGAACAGGCATGCCACTGGCATGAGCAGGTAAACCCACAAAAAGGGGATACACCGCGCATGCTCCGTAACCTTGTGGAATTCTGGGTAATGTAGTGCTCATGTTATTAGGCGCATAAGATCACAGTTGTGAGGGCACTTATTTCAATGAAACACAACACTGTTAGTACCCCTATATTTTTGCACAGCACTAGTGAAAATTAAACATAACCCAACAGCACATCCAGCAAAAGCTCAGGCTTAATTATGTAGAACAATAGACAGTAGACTTTCAGACGTTTTCTTCTTCGGGTGATCAGCCAAAAAGGATTTTTCCCCGTGGATTATGTGTTGACTTTTTTCTTAAAAAAACTATTAAGTTTATTCTTGTATTTTGTAATTTATTTTTTGTTGCACTGAAAAGTCAATATTTTCAATCGACTTTTTGTTGTGTCACTTAGGGTAACCAGTTGCTCACAATTTAAGTTACTTAGGATAAAAAGGTTCGATGTTTAAATGAGGTGTACGTTTAATGGAGAGTGAAACAATAAATGCTATTAGCATTTAAGTCAAGTCACAGTTATTTGTTTAGTCCTTAATCACAAACTGTATACATTTAGTAGAATGGTAAATGGTCTGCGTTTATATAGCGCTTATCAAGTCAATGAAGACCTCCCGAAGCGCTTTACAATGTGCTTCACACCAATATATATATATATATATATATACTGGACTGTCTCAGAAAATTAGAATATTGTGATAAAGTTCTTTATTTTCTGTAATGCAATTAAAAAAACAAAAATGTCATACATTTTGGATTCATTACACATCAACTGAACTATTTCAAGCCTTTTATTATTTGAATATTGCTGATTTTGGCTTACAGCTGAAAAAAACTCAAAAATCCTATCTCAAAATATTAGAATACTTCCTCAGACCAAGTAAAAAAAATAATTTTATAACAGCAAAACTATATCAAACATTTGAAAATGTCCATTGATGCACTCAGTACTTGGTTGGGAATCCTTTTGCACGGATTACTGCATCAATCCGGCGTGGCATGGAGGCAATCAGCCTGTGGCATTGCTGAGGTGTTATTGATGCCCAGGATGCTTCAATAGCGGCCTTCAGCTCATTTGCATTTGTAGGTCTGGTGTCTTTCATCTTCTTCTTAACTATACCCCACAAATTCTCGATGGGGTTCAGGTCAGGGGAATTAGCAGGCCAATCAAGGACAGTGATGCCATGGTCAGTGCACCAGTTACTGGTGGTTTTGGCACTGTGGGCAGGTGCCAGATCATGCTGGAAAATGAAATACTCATCTCCATAGAGCTTTTCAGCAGATGGAAGCACGTAGTGCTCTAAAATCTCTTGGTACACAGTTGCATTTACTCTGGACTTGATGAAACACAGTGGACCAACACCAGCAGCTGACATGGCTCCCCAAACCATTGCTGACTGTGGGAACTTCACACTGGATTTCAAGCAACTTGGATTTTGCTCCTCTCCAGCCTTTCTCCAGACTCTGGCGCCTTGACTTCCAAATGAAATGCAAAACTTGCTTTCGTCTGAAAAGAGGACTTTGGACCACTCTGCAACTGTCCAGTGCTTCTTCTCCATAGCCCAAGTCAGACGCTTCTTCCGTTGTCTTGAGTTCAGAAGTGGCTTGACCATGGGAATACGGCTATTGTAGCCCATTTCCCGGACACGTCTGTGAACTGTGGCTTTTGATACCTGGACTCCAGCTTCAGCCCACTGTCTTTGAAGCTCCCCCAAATTCTGGAAGCGGCTCTTCTTCACAATTTTGTTAAGGCTGCGGTCATCTCTCTTGGTTGTGCAGCGTTTCCGGCCACATTTTTCCCTTCCAACAGACTTTTTGTGGATATGCTTTGAAACTGCACTCTGTGAACAGCCTGCTCTTTGAGAAATTTCTTTTTGTGTCTTACCCTCCTGATGGAGGGTATCAATGATGGTCCTCAGATCAGCAGTCTTCCCCATACTTGTGATTTAGTTTACTGAACCAAGCTGAGTGTTTTTAAGGCTCAGGAAACCCTCGCAAGGTGTTTTGAGTTAATTAGATGATTCAGGTGATTAGTTGAATAGCCTACTTGTATACTTTTTCACGATATTCTAATATTTTGAGATAGGATTTTTGAGTTTTCTTAAGCTGTAAGCCAAATTCAGCAATATTAAAATAATAAAAGGCTTGAAATAGTTCAGTTGATGTGTAATGAATCCAGAATGTATGACATTTTTGTTTTTTTAATTGCATTACAGAAAATAAAGAACTTTATCACAATATTCTAATTTTCTGAGACAGTCCAGTATATATATATATATATATATATATATATATATATATATATATATATATGTAACCGCGTTGTACGTGTCCCACCAAAGATCCACATTCACGCTGGACTGGATGATGAGGTTTTTATTATTACAGTTCTGCAAATGGATGAGTCACAACATTAGCTTTTTCTGCTGGGTCTGATCTCTTTGATCTCTTTGTAGTACTCTGGTAAAACTGACAACAAAGCATATCAAAGAGCTGTCTTTTCACTTTACAGAAAATACATTTTAGAATATCACAATACATTTATAAATCTTTGCATTTTAACAAGATACTTTTAACAAGAGATCGTATAGTGGATTTTTAACGTTTACAATGAATTCAACATGTTTTTCTTTACTCTGAATTTTAACCAACATCATCCTTTTTTTTAATGTATATGAAAAATAGGAATAAAAACAATAATGAGTATAAAAATGGGTACAATTTACCTGCAAATGGATGAGTCACAACATTAGCTTTTTCTGCTGGGTCTGATCTCTTTGATCTCTACAAGGGGAATTAATATTTAGTAAAACAGAAACAAAACGAAAATAAACCTAAACAGCTTGACAATATCAATCACATTACTATGCATGGTGAGAGATTTGTCAGCTGGGGTTATAAAGTTTAAAATTAACTTATTTTGTGGAGCACCAAAAGATATGTCTTACCTTTGTAGTACTCTGGTAAAACTGACAAAACCCCGCCTCCTGGTCACATGTTAGAAGCCAAAACCAAACCCCACCCCATACCAGCAGATGGCACTGTTGGACTCAGCATTGCAGGACATTTACCAAAAACTATACACATATTTTAGCAGGAATTTCAATAAAATAAAAGTTATTATTACACCCGTTACATACACCCCCCTGAAATTCTGCTAAATATGGGAGTGCTACACTAAACAGAAAAAAAAATCACATGCCAAAAAGGCAAATACTGATGAAAAAGAGGACACGAAAACTGGTACAGTATTACAAGGAACAAACTGAAGTGCATGTCAGTTCTAAAACTCTCCCAAAAAGGAGTGTGAAAAGAAAGGAGGCGATCAAACTCCTAACTAAGCACAGACTCAAAGATGCCTGTTACATCTCTGAAATATCAAACATTGTTCCTGTAGTTGTAAGTGCTCACATAGGCACAATTCTTGTTTCTTACTCAAGCTTTGTTACTCAAACTGAAAGTGCATCTCTACTGAACTTAAACTAGGAACTTGCAGATATTGCGGACAGAGGATTGTCACCTACCACATGGTCATTCATCTGACAAATAAGACGACTAGGAGGCCTGATGGACTGGCGGACCCTAAGACCATAACGGTTAGGTTGAGCACAAATAACCTGAGCTTGAAGGTCTGGGGCAGTCAAGTCTAAACAGTCAGTATCAGGGGAGTCTGCGTCCAGATGGTCAGTGTTCAATGGGGTCTCGTCTGGGAGACCCATACCCAAAGGGATCATGTTTTCAGAGCACTGTGATGGGCTTTCCGTATTGTCACTTGAAGTATGGTCAACATCTTGTTCGGGGATGTGCTGACTTCCTCGACTGGATGTATCAACACTGCGAGAGTCGGATGTTTTAACACTGCGAGAGTCGGACTGGGCATCAGATCTGCTGTCTAGTGAGTTATCCTCTACCTCTGGATGAACTTGCTCTTCACCTGCCTGTATCACCCAGTTTACTGTACGGACATCACTGTCTTCAACCGCGTCAGGTAAATCAGGGCATACATCACTTCCATGCATAGCAGCGTCAGACTCTGAGTGTTCAGATTCGCTGGCCAGATCATCCTCACAGGGCAAGAAGCTAACAGAGAGCAGCAAATTCCTGTGAACTACCTTCTCTTTGCCCGTCAGACAATCCTTGACTCTGTAGACATTGAGATCAGGCTTGACTGATATGACTTCATACGGGGTTGACTCCCACTTATCTGCAACTTTGCGTTTCCCCGGGACACCTCTGTTGGCGATCAACACCCGGTCTCCCACGACGAGAGGTGATCCTTTGGCCCTACGGTTGTACAGCTTGGCATGACGAGTCTGTTCTCTGAGAGTATTCCTCTGTACAATTTGAGCAGCTTCATGTAGATCTTTCTTCAGATGGCGTACAAAGTCAGAGTAGCTGACAACAGCATCATTGGTATTAGCATGTTGAAACATGACATCGACAGGGAGACGAGGGATCCTACCAAACACTAGGTAAAACGGTGCAAACCCTGTTGTCTCATGCTCTGTGCAGTTATAGCAGAATGTGAGCTGCTGCAGCATTTGTGGCCACTTTGCTTTGGGCTGAGGGGGAAGGGTTCTGATCATATCTCCCAATGTTCGGTTGAATCGTTCTGCGATACCATTTCCCATGGGGTGGTACGGAGTGGTATGGGATTTCTGCACCCCTGCCATCTCTAGAAGCTCTTTGATCAGTTTGCTCTCAAAATTAGCTCCCTGATCAGAGTGGATACGCCGTGGGAAACCATAGACAAGGAAGAAATCCTGCCACAGACGGCGAGCAACTTGTTTGGCGGTTTGATTTCTGCAAGGGAAGGCGTGCGCCATCTTGGAGAAATGATCAGTTACGACCAGGACATCTACAGACTTGTTCTCTTGCTCAGCAGTCCAAAAGTCTATACAGACCAACTCCATAGGCTCAGAGGTGACTATGTTCTTGAGTG
Source organism: Urocampus carinirostris (assembly GCF_059441175.1). Lineage (NCBI taxonomy): Eukaryota > Metazoa > Chordata > Actinopteri > Syngnathiformes > Syngnathidae > Urocampus > Urocampus carinirostris. Next base: position 21,722,606 of record NC_142359.1, read on the forward strand.
GTGCACGGTTGTGTGGTTCCGGTGTTTTCCCTACTACACAGCGCTGACAGGATTTGACATAATTCACAACATCACGTTCCATGCCATTCCAGAAGAATCGTTGCCTCACCAGAGACAAAGTACGGTTCTGGCCTTGGTGACCTGCTGAGTCATGTAAACCTTGAAGGACTTTCTGTTTCAATGAATCAGGCACCACAAACTGGAAGATTTTCTTGGCCATGTGAGGATCTTTCCTTATTTTGTAGAGCATGCCATTCTGTATGGTGAGTCTGCTCCAATGCTTCAGTAGTTTCATCACACTAGGCGACTCGACAGCTCTCTCACGCCTGGTAGGTCTCTTGTGTCTATGCACAAAGTACATGGTTCTGCTTATTGTGTTGTCCTGTTCTTGTAAACCAACAAGCTGACTCTGTGGGAGTGCCGTTGACTGATCTCCCTTCTGCAGAAGATTGAAGTTGGCATCTGTTCCCATCACTTGACCCACGCCACCAGTGGACTGAGCACTGAAGACAGCAGCAACCTCTTCTGATGTCACAGAACCATTGGAGCCTGATGGAATTGCCCTTTTTACTGACTCGTCTGATGTCCCAGCACTCTCGTCTACAACAGCGTGACAATTGTTGGATACTCTGAACACCTCTTGCACAGTACTGTTGTTCACCCCGTTGACTTGGTCCAAGAGCGAGGTATAGGGCTCGGTAACAAGGCGATGACCCACACATGACCGTACAAATGGCTCACGGCTCAGAGCGTCGGCTACGATGTTCTTTGGGCCAGGAATGTACTTCAGGTCAAAATTGTATGCAGCTAGCTTCGCTACCCACCGCTGTTCACAAGCATCAAGTCTTGGTTTGGTCAAAATGTATGTCAGTGGGTTATTGTCGGTCCACGTGGTAAAGTGTCTTCCTTTCAACCAATGGCTGAATTTATCACATACCGCCCATTTCAAGGCAAGAAATTCGAGCCTGTGTGCAGGGTAGTTGAGCTGGGAGCGAGAGAGCGTCTTACTTGCAAAGGCGACTGGTCTGGCTACTTTTCCACCAGGTGGCAGCTGTGACAGGACTGCTCCAATCCCATCAAAGGATGCGTCGACAGCCAGAATAAACGGCGCATCAAAATCTGGGTGGGCCAGAGTGACACCAGTCACGAGGTCGTGCTTCAGTGTTTCAAAGGCGTTCTGGCATGCATCGGACCAATCTGCAGGCGCCAGCTTCACTTGACCTTTCTTGCGGGCTCTCTTGCGCTTATGCTTGTCACCAGATTCAGATGTGAGCCTGAACAGAGGTTTTGCCTTCGCAGAACATGCTTCAATGAAGCTTTGGAAATACATCACCATGCCTAGAAAAGATCTGATTTTACTAGGGCATGGCGTCTTGCCATCCGACTCCATTAGATCAGCGACTTGTACGTCATTTATCGCTCTCACTTTCTCGGGGTCAGTCCGAATTCCATCCTCACTGATGACATGCCCAAGAAATTTCACAGTCCGTCTGAGGAAAAAACACTTTTTGGGTGCGAGCTTGAGGTTATGTTCCTTAAGGCGAGTAAACACCATCTGCAGGCGTTGGAGTGCAACTTCCTCTGTGGGGGCAAACACCATCAGATCGTCCAGGTAACATAATAGGCTCATGAAATTCTGATCACCGAATATTGACATCATCATCCTCATAAATGTTGCTGGGCTGTTGCAAAGTCCCTGAGGGAGCCGGTTGTACTCGTGAAGCCCGAATGGTGAGGAGAATGCCGTGTACTTTTTGTCGTCAGGGTGCAAGGGGACATTGTAGTAGCCTGACGTCAGATCCATTGTGGAGAAAAAGGCATTTCCCCCAAGTGCGGCCAAAGCATCAGCTTGATGCGGTAGTGGGTAGGCATCCTTTATGGTTCTTGCATTAAGCCTTCTGAAATCAGTACATACCCTTAGTTCTCCATTCCGCTTCCATATGAGAACAAGCGCAGATGCATAGTCGCTAGTCGACTTCTGAATAATTCCTTTCTCTTCCATCTCGTTCAGAGTCGTCCTCAGTTTTTCATACTGACTTGGTGGTATACGTCTGTAGGGTAGACGGAACGGCTTATCATCAACAAGGTGGATACGATGTACAAACTCTTTGGCCTCTCCACAGTCCATCTTATGGCGAGAAAAGATTGACTCGAATTGTTCGATGATATGAAGGAGCTTGTCTTTACACTGCAGCGAAACCTCACATGACTTCAGGTCAATGTCTTGCAGTCCCAGAGCTTCCAATGCACGCATCATGTCCTCTTCTGACCTGGGTCGGACCTCTTTGCTCTGTACACTCTGCACGTTGCACTTGACCTCCTCTGCATTGGGCAGGTCTTCCGCTGCGATACAAGGAGACACATCTGCAATTTTCCTGTTTCTTCTCAGCACCACAACTCTGTCCGTGGGATTGAAGACTTTAACAGGCACCCATCCATCTCCCCAGAGTGGAGTAACAACTCGTCCGACAAGGACTTGTCTGGGCGCAGCCTTAGATTGGGTTGGCTCAACGACCACTGTGCTGCCCGCTGATGCCCCGGCCAACTCAGGTAACTTGCCCCAAATAACGTACTCGGTCCGTGGATTCAGCGTCACGCAACTCTTGATCTTTACTGTCCCTACCTTGTCTGGAATGCAATCACCTCTCCATCTCTCTGTGTTGGAAAGCATTGACAGGAATTGACTGTGGTTATCGGACAGACCGTTGTCAGGAGTGGAAACTAATCTCCAATAGCCATCAGTACTTTTCAATTGAGTCAAAATATATTTGATGGCATTGCTGCCAAGGATCATCTGTTCTGTCTGGCCTGGCACCACCATTACTGGTATTATCATTTGGCACCCGTAAACTGTGACGTGAATGACGTACATATCTCTGGGAGAAACTTGGTGTCCACCGCAGCCTACAATGACATAATCATCGGCCGTGTAACTCATCATATCAGGGAATTGCTGCAGGAGGTACTTAGCTGTGTCCTCACTTACTGTACAAGCCATCGACCCGCTGTCCAACAGCGCTCTGAAAGTGGGGCCTTCTTGCACAAGTACAGGTGTGTAAAACAGTTCGTCAGTCTCCGCTATTCTCTGAAACCCCTGAAAGATCAGCTTCTTCGATGGAGGTATCTTGTTGCTATACAACTCATAAATTGATTTATTGTCTTGCATGTCAGGCTTCACATTAGTGGTGGGAGGTATACTCAGTTGATCTGCACTGTTCTCCCCTAAGCGCAGATCAGTTAGTTTCCCTGAGGCAGCGGGACAACTTTCGTCACTGGACAATCACGTCGAGAATGCCCTGGGGCATGGCAGTGAAAGCAAAGGTTTTTGTCTCGGCAATGAGAGAGAGCACTGTGTTCGACTTCTTTGCAAATGATACATGGCTTGGCAGTGAAACCATTTATTCTGGCTCCAGGTCGCCTGGTTGGAGCTCGCCTTCTCTCTTGAAACTGGTTTGAGGTAACACGTATCAGAACTTTCTCCAACATACTAATAACGTCCGTTAGAGAGACATACTGTGGGCTCGAAGTCTGAGGTGGCTCGTGCACGAGGGTTGGACCATGGTTCACCTCAGCTTTGTGTACGGCAATTTCCGCTCTATTCGCAGGTTGTTGTAGGGAATCTGCTTTGTAGCTCTTCTCAGCGTGGTATTCATTCAGCACCTCTAGTAACTCACATGCAGACCACTTTTCGATGGTTTTTGATCTGTAAGTGAGTGCCAGTTCCTTGCATGGGCAGTTCCTAATAAACATGTGAGTAACCTCTATTTCAGGGTTGTCAAATGTTTTGCCCTGCTCACTCAAGCACTCAGAGGCAAGGTCAGCTGCTCTGTTTAGTCTCAGCCAGTAGTCATAGGGGTCTTCCTGGTCTTTGGGCAAAGTTGAATAAAAGTCAGCTAGAGGGACAGCAGAGTACTTGGTACAGCTAAAGTGTTTCCTGAGAAGACTATAAATCATGTCAGGGCGGGTATAGACGTCTATATTACTGTTTCTAATGCCAAACCTAACTACATCTTTAGCTTTTCCTCTTAAATGTATAAGGATTTCCTCTGCTTGCTCCTCAAGTCTCACATTACTCCTTTTAATAAATGTCCTCATTAGATCTTCCCACTCATGTATTGTTATTGAGTCTGAGCCATCCCCAATAAATGACGGCGGTTCCTTAACCTTTCTCTGTGTAACCACCTGACTCAATCTGTTTGCTACATCTTGTGTGGCAGCAGCGTTAGGAGCTACTATATTACGTGACTGTATATTTGTGAATATGCTATCAGCCAATTTATGTCCTATCTCCTGAATAATATTTGTCATCTGATCAGCTACACCCTCAGAAACGTCACTTGTGCTCTGAGTAAACATGTTTCAAAGATGTAAATAAGTCAAAATCGCCTGCGTAACACGTCACTGTATAGCAGTTTTAAATACTGTGAGCTGATGGCTTCATGAAATGATGTGGCAGGTAGGACAGTCCTCGGTTCGGAGAGCTTGATAGAAGTCACGGGTCACGGCACCAATGTAACCGCGTTGTACGTGTCCCACCAAAGATCCACATTCACGCTGGACTGGATGATGAGGTTTTTATTATTACAGTTCTGCAAATGGATGAGTCACAACATTAGCTTTTTCTGCTGGGTCTGATCTCTTTGTAGTACTCTGGTAAAACTGACAACAAAGCATATCAAAGAGCTGTCTTTTCACTTTACAGAAAATACATTTTAGAATATCACAATACATTTATAAATCTTTGCATTTTAACAAGATACTTTTAACAAGAGATCGTATAGTGGATTTTTAACGTTTACAATGAATTCAACATGTTTTTCTTTACTCTGAATTTTAACCAACATCATCCTTTTTTTTAATGTATATGAAAAATAGGAATAAAAACAATAATGAGTATAAAAATGGGTACAATTTACCTGCAAATGGATGAGTCACAACATTAGCTTTTTCTGCTGGGTCTGATCTCTTTGATCTCTACAAGGGGAATTAATATTTAGTAAAACAGAAACAAAACGAAAATAAACCTAAACAGCTTAGATAGATAGATAGATAGATAGATAGATAGATACTTTATTCATCCCCGAAGGGAAATTCACATTTCCAGCAGCATCCCTGAGCTGAGAACAATCGAAAATAACACGGGAGCTGCTGGAGTGGCTGCCATTCGTGACGGCGCCGGAAGAAAAGATTCAATTTGAATCATGTACAAACAAACAAACAATTGAATCATGTACAAACAAACAAACAAACAAAATATTCATGTTTCAATAAGTGGAGTGTTAATAAAATGGGGGGAAAATAATTTCTGATACTGATATAACCAGGTAAAACTAATTTTAAGTTACCTGTCCAAATGCATGTTGTCTGATACTGATATAACCAGGTAAAACTAATTTTAAGTTACCTGTCCAAATGCATGTTGTGCCATCTCACCTTTCCCACTCTCTCTCCTCTCACCTTTCCCACTCTCTCTCCTGCAGTTGACTTGCTGCTGCTCGCTCGGGATTGAATAAAGGTTTTGTATGTGAACAAAGTCCATCAAATTAACAATCAAGTCTGAGTACTCAGACAATTTGTTTGGATGAACCCTCTGTGGATTAAAAACGTATGTACGTGAGGCTACAGCTATATACAGTGCACATACAGTACTGTAAAAAAAATGTATGGACGGGTGGGAGCACTAGATTTTATCCACTGCTAGGGATTCAAACGTCACATGAAAAGGCACTAGGTCTTATGTCATTATCACACTATTGTGATAGTCCCAATACCATATACGCTAAAGTGAATGTTGTTTGACTTTTGTTGAAAGTGACACACGTTTTGAATGCTTACATCCATAAGTTTATATATTTCAGGACAACCGATTTACTTTCCACAACGCCGTTTTCATTCAGTTGAGAATGCCCAAATTACTCCCCACAATTACCTTACTGTCATTCGGTTCAGAATATCATGCATCTTGTAATGACTTTGCGAGTACAACTGACGGGTTTAATTTTTGACAATATTTTTGCGGCCCGGCCCAAAACAACATTGACAATTTGCTACCCTGACAAAAAAAATATTGTTATGAGATACAACCTTATGCCTTCTGAGATGTTGTTTGTATCCCTACTTGGGTAGTCGACAGTATCTGGCACACTCCACACTACAATCGTACATTCCCATTGCATCTTATGTTATGCAGTTGTGATCAGTGGCATATTCCAACAGATCAAACGAAATTTTGTGCAACCCTAAGCCTTGCGGTGGTTATAACTATGTGCACCTTATAATCGGTGCTCCTTAAAATGTGGAAAACACGGTAATTCCCTGTCACTGGCAGCGAAATTCCTTTTGGAGGGCCCAATTTTGCATCCCTGCAATATGGATTCCCAACACAGTTGCTGTGACAGTATGGACCACAATGCCGTTCACCCACCAGCTGACTCGCTCTAAAATAATTTGCTTGCCGTTTCTTTCCAATCAAACTATTTATTAGTTGAAAAAAAGGCCGCATAGATAAAAGCTGCCGGAACACAAAGAAGACAGGAGGAAGTGTTGCACTACCCTGCAAAGCATTCAATCAGATGCTAATGGGGGCATTGAGCTGAACAATCATTAATGTAATTAAAAATAGAGTAGCTGAAACTTGGTAAGACAAATCAAATCAAAACATAAGAAGCTTGACAATATCAATCACATTACTATGCATGGTGAGAGATTTGTCAGCTGGGGTTATAAAGTTTAAAATTAACTTATTTTGTGGAGCACCAAAAGATATGTCTTACCTTTGTAGTACTCTGGTAAAACTGACAAAACCCCGCCTCCTGGTCACATGTTAGAAGCCAAAACCAAACCCCACCCCATACCAGCAGATGGCACTGTTGGACTCAGCATTGCAGGACATTTACCAAAAACTATACACATATTTTAGCAGGAATTTCAATAAAATAAAAGTTATTATTACACCCGTTACATATATATATATATATATATATATATATATATAATACGTACATTATATGTGCCATTGTGCATAATATGTGCATAATATTACATGAATTATACTGATAAAAGAGACCCTCCAAAACCTTTTTTTCTTGCTTTTTCTTTTGTTCTTCTATTTCCTGCTTTTTATTATTTTTTTTTCAATTTCTTTATTCTTATATTTTATCTTCTTTTGTTTCCCTTTGCCTAGCTTTTTACTTCTTTTCACATTTTTCCTCTTGTTCTTCTTTTTTGTTTTTCTTTTTTTCTTTTTAATTTCCCAGCCTTTTTACTTTTTTTCTTTCTCATGTTTACATTTTTTCTTTATTTGTTTCATCCCTAGTTTTCACTTCTTTTCTCTTGCTTTTTTCTTGTTTTCATGTTTTTTACTCTCATAATTATATGTATTATTTTTCCTCTTTTTGGGGGTATTTTTCCCCCTTTTGAGTCTTTTTCACCTTTTTAAATAATTGTGGGAAAAATGTTACATACTGAGCAACAAATATATCCTGGGGAGCTAAAAGAGCCAGGGTTTTTCATTAATTCAAGCCAAAAGAGCTGCTTTCCCAAACTAAAAAGATACAGAATTCCCTTCACTACATTAGAGGAATGCGTTAGCAATATGTGGGTCGCGAGCACACACGGACACACGCATTTATGGACACGTGAGACTAGTCTTTTGCAACCTGGTTGCTGAGGTTTACCATCTCCCTGGGAGGCGCTGCTCTGTGGGGACGTCCGGGCTAGTATGCGGTGCCCAAATGCCGTCAGTAGTACTTCCACTTTTCTTAGGGGGGCAGAGCGTGTCCCTGGATGGGTACTACCGACCCCTTCTCCCCCATCCTCCGTAGCGCCCTTGGTAGTCATACTGGTTGAAATAAAAATTCCAATATGACATCAAATGTATTTACCAAAATATATAAAGTCCGTTTAGGCAACATGATATTGTATATCCATATCCATCTATACTGGTCATTTCCCTCGAGAGGGGAGACCGACAGCAAGACAAACACGTACACAAAAAAACTAAGAAAAGAAAAAAGGAGAATAAAATAGCACAAAAAAACACGCAATTTTTTGGGACCATGGCCACCCCAATTGCCCGAGCACCCAAACAAGTTAAGCACATCGGCACCCAAGTTGGTCATGCTTTCGACCCTCCAGATGAAACGGGACACGAGAAAGCGGCCATGTCACTCGGGTCAGGGTGACCAAAACTCTAAAAACATGAAACTGGTGCCAGGTACTAAATTTTGCATATTTTCCTCAGACGGTGTGTCACGAAATATTTGCTTTTCTTTTTTTTTTTTAATCGAAAAAAACTGTGCCTTGGATCAAACCGGTTGAAAAACACCGCACTAATATAAAAAAATATTAAAGATAACATTTATCGTGGTTCGGGAGGATTTTGTAATATTGAAAATTGATTAAAATATTTAAATTTTAATTTAAAACAGTGGAAAATGTCTTTATAGAGTTCAAGCATTTTATAACGATGAATTAAAGTAAAATGGCAGGTGTATAATTAAAATAGATTTTTGACGTCCTTTATTTTAGAAGCTTACTGATAAAACTAAATAAAAAGTGGTAACAAGTGAAAAGTATGCAAGGAGTAAAATGTTTTTTTTTGTTATCCCAAGCGCTATGCAGCCCCAAAAGAGAAATCATAGGAAAATATAACAACAAGTGAGGTGAAGTGAGATGTTTTCGTGAACGCGCTTGCCCTCAACCCAAACCACGCGACATTAGCTAGCAAGATGGCGACTACCCATGGAGTAATAAAAGCACAGCGTTGAATGTCCTCGCGTAAAAAATGGGAAAATGGTATGATTTCTTTTTGCACTTTTATGTGACGTAGTTGCGTACTGACGCAAATTCGAACGAGTCTTCGTTAATTAAGCTTCTCAGCCAAAATGTGATAGCGTCTAGCTGCAGCTAGCACACTTAAATGTTAGCCTAGCATGCTCGTTATTCAGTCAGAGTCTACATAATGTGACAAAATGTGGGATTAACTCTTGCGGAAATTTCCACCCTTGAGTAGAATCCTTTTGTTTGATTAAGTTGTTTTAGTTGTTTCAAAGCTCGAGAGTGTTTGTTTACTTTCATACCAGTCCTACGCAATCAGCTTTAGTTTTGAGCACTCGTCACGTTTTTAAATATAGAAATAACAAGCTACACTTATATTAAAGAAGTACTTTAATTCATCGTAATACGTGCTTAAGCTTTGATTGTAGCACACTTCCAGCATACTTCCTGTTGTTTTTCAACTTGTTGCTACATGTTCGCCTGCGTAACGTTCACGACATTAAATGCATTTGTTTTGTTATGACGATTCAGACCTTTACAATAGGGTTGTATGAGGTGGAAAACATGGATATCATGTCAATATCACAGGTCAGTGCCTTGCATGGCCACTATCGGTGTGGGAGTGTGTGTGTGTGAATGGGTTAGTGTGAAGCACACTGTAAAGCGCTTTGGGAGGTCTTCATTGACTTGATAAGCGCTATATAAATGCAGACCATTTACCATTTCTTATTTTTGTTTGTGGCTTTTTATTTAGGCACATAACAAAAGAAACAACAGCATGAAACATTAATTCTCAAAAGTAAAAAAAATATTTGCACAAATATGATGGCCTAGAGAGGATTTGGTGCCACCAGGCTTTACTTGCCCAATACACACCACAGGAAATGGTGCCCCTGCGACCCTAGTGGTTAAGGAATCCAACCAACAGTACAATTATACAATGTGTAAACATGTGCCCAAAGGGAGTAAGAAAAAACTGTAAAGTGCCTACCCCTATTTTTGCCTTGCAAGGAAGACGTATCAAAAAATCAAAACAAAAATAACGGCACCAGACCCTACAAAGGAAAAATTGACCAAGAAGGGAAGCTAGATAACATTAAGAAAAAAACGAAGGTCATTGCTTTGCAATGTCGATACAGTTCTTTAGTGTATTATTTAGAAATAGTTAACCTCTTATTCCTAAGAACATTGACCCAAAGTACTTCAAGTTAAGATATGGAAATTATGAGGTTCTAAACAAACGTCACAGAAAAACTTGATGAAAGAAAGTACAAGTTGAATATGTTCCAGAATTGTGGACATTCCTCGTTTCCTCGTTTAGCGGGGACATTTTTCTGATATTAAATAATTAAAAACGGATTGGCTTGTTTACCATTACCAAAAGCATTTAAGTGAACCCACAATCCGATGCTGACGGTAAGCAGTAACGAGCTGTGAGGAGTCTTGAGCGTTCTCTAGTCGTAGCCTCTGGGACTGCTCGTGCACTGGATTTTTCTTTGTATAGCGAGCTAGATTTTTGCTAATAAGACAACTCAGATACTGAACTTATTGTTTTGAGAGGTGCTCGTATAAAGAGGTATTACTGTATTTATGAATCGTTAACCTTAATAAAAACACTGACCCAACGTCCTAGATGTTCTTCGAGTTGAGATATGGACATTTTTATGAGATTTCAAGAAGTGGCACTGATCCGAAAAACCTGAAAAGTATTCTAAATGTGTTTGCTGCTCTCCGCAGACGGTATGCCATGGAAGGGGGTGTCCCTTGTTATTGCCTTGGTGATATGAAGCCAACGTGACAGCTTTGAGCGAGCGCCTTGTCCCTATTGCGATGGATCGCTGCAAGCATGTGGGGCGTTTGCGGCTGGCTCCGGACCACTCAATCCTCAACCCGCAGAAGTGGCACTGCATGGACTGCAACACCACAGAGTCCATCTGGGCCTGCCTGGGATGCGCTCATGTGGCGTGTGGGCGCTACATTGAGGAGCACGCTCTGCAGCACTTCAAACAGCAACGCCACCCGTTAGCCATGGAGGTAAACGATCTCTATGTGTTCTGCTACTTGTGCGACGACTACGTCCTGAATGACAACGCCACGGGGGATTTGAAGCTGCTCCGGAGCACCCTCAGTGCCATCCAGAGCCAACGCTACGAGGTCACCACTCGCAGCGGGCGCATTCTGCGATCAGCGGCAGAAGCCCCCATGCTCTGCGGTGCCAGCGAGCTTCAGCTGCGTGACGAAGACCGCATGTTTACCGCTCTTTGGCACCGCCGCCGCGCACTGATGGGACGCATTTTCCGCTTCTGGTTCGGGCTGACGGATTGCGGTCGTGCGAGGCAGGAGGAGGAAAGACGGCATGAGGAGGAAGAGCAGCGAAAACGGGAGGCCAAAGAACGAAGACGTGCGCTCAAGAGACAACTGCAAGAGAAGTTGGAGAACGCCCCCCAGAGGAAGAGCCGCCGCTTACGTCGGAGGACTTGGAGAGCTTTAGACGCCGCTGCAGAAACGCCCAAAAAGACTGCGACGTCCAAACCATGCTCCCGGAAACGGACCGTGGTAACACCCAAAAGGAGTGTCAAAAAGACTCCATCCAAATCCAAGCGTTGTTCTTCACCGAGCTCCAAACGCAAATCTACAGCCAAGACTACTCGCCCAACACCAAGCCGTCAAAAACAGGCCACCAAAGAAGGCGGCTCGCCCCTCAAACGGCGCCCCACCGTCACCCCTGGCGTGACGGGCTTGCGCAACCTTGGCAACACATGCTACATGAACTCCATTCTGCAGGTGCTGAGCCACCTGCACGTTTTCAGGGAATGTTTCCTGCGGCTGGATCTGGCGCAGGGCCTGGAGCTGCTGGCGTCGGCTGTGCACGGCCAATTAGCGGCCAAGCCTTTACCCCATAGGACAGGAACCCCTGTGGGGCTGAGTGGCGGTGCTTCGCGGGGCCGTAGTATGGAGCTAATCCAACCTAAGGAGCCCAGTTCCAAGCACATCTCCCTGTGCCACGAATTGCACACCCTTTTCCAAGTCATGTGGTCGGGAAAGTGGGCCCTGGTGTCGCCCTTTGCTATGCTGCACTCAGTGTGGCAACTTATCCCAGCGTTCCGTGGCTATGCGCAACAGGACGCACAGGAGTTCCTCTGCGAGCTGCTGGACAAAGTGCAACAGGAACTGGAGAGCACGGGGACGGGCCCGCACACACCTAGCGCAGATGACGTGCCGCACACACAGAAACGCCTCATCAAGCAGGTCCTCAGTGTCGTCAACACCATCTTTCATGGACAGCTGCTAAGCCAGGTGAGATGTACAAAAAAAGAAATGTGAACAGAACATGGGAAATATATGTATTTGGGTTGAGTGCAGATTAAAACTGTGCCCGTGTGTCTATTCAGGGTGCGTCTTTTTCAATGCATAATTAAGGTAAATCTAATCGATGATGTTACCTAGTGCGATTGTGTAGTCGCAAGACACTGCGTTTTTTTCAAGGATTTCTAATAAAGCTCTTCAGAAGAGGGCGCTGTTTTCGTCAGGTTAAAGCATGTCAATATGATTGTCTCAATTTTATGGACTGTTTTTGTACTTTTATATACAGCTTACATGGGAACTGAATAAAAACAACATTACATTTTTCTACTGTAGGAAATGTCATAACAATTAAAGTTACATAATATATTGTTTAAGGGGCATTTTCTGGGTCTTTTACAAGACTGTAGTTGCACATTTTGACCCGAGGACAACGAGAGTACTCACAAAAAAAAAACAACTAGCACAGAAAATGCACTTTACTTTCAAAATCATGCTCCCCTACCTCAGGGTGTGTTTACATTAGTTTGGGAATGTCACGTTCAAAAACAAAATTAACTGCAAAATAAGACAAGTATAATTGATTCTTATTGTTCCGGCTTTATTTTGATTTTATTTTTAGATCTTGTTTTTGTAGGTTCAGTTCATGATGTATGAAAATTGATAATGTTATTGAAAAATGTAATTTAAAAGGGACATCATGTATTATCATTAGATGTCACTGTGTGGTGAAGTGCAACCAAAAACAACTGCTAGAAAGTACAAAGAAGATTATAAAATGGGGAGACTCTGTGACCAAAGTGCATCATTTTTCTTACAATTTTTTTGCCCAGCCTTCCTCAAGGTTTTTGGTTTTTAGGGGTACTCATAGTGGCATGATGGCGAATACTACCACTCATATCTACTAACCACTGCTCGTAGTCACCAGTACTCACTATTGCTAATTAGTCTCGATTACTGTTCATTACTGCTTACTAGACTGTAAAACTGTTCAGTACTACTCACTATCTTACAATTCACTTTTAACACTACTCACTGCTACTATTCACCCTAGACTCTGAATGAAATGAATGAATGAATGAAAATTTTATTTCGAACATAAAAATAAAAACAGGACAAAAACAATGAGTCAACAACGAAATAATGTCCCACAAAATGTTCGAAAAGGGGTAGTCAGAAGCAGATGCTTATTTTTCCTACCCCTTTATCTTCCCTATTAAATACATTTTATAGATAGCTCCCTCTTGTGTACAATACAACAAAATCTCATGGATATACTTATTACATAGGTCAGATATCAATAATTATAAGTTACAATAATCACATATTTTATACACTAATCTTCGCAATACCCATCCCTCAACGTCATAATGCGCATAATGTCACTGCGGCACCAATGATAATATCAATAAAAATAAACACAATATTTATAACAGTTCTAATGTGATAATAGCACAATAACAACAAGTTAGCCATGGTTTGAAGTGCAGTATTTCCAGTCTCCCTCATATCCCATTTTCTTCATCTCTGTATTTCGCCAGTAATGCTTTTTTGTATTTAAATTTGAACACATGGATATTTGGACATTGTTTGATTTCATTTTGCAAATTATTCCAAAGTCTGACTCCACACACAGACACACACATACTTCTCCTGGTGGTTCTCACCTTTGGGATTTTGAATTCACCACAGCCCCTCAAGTTATAATTTCCCTCTTTCCGAGTGAATAATCTTTGTATGTTTTCTGGCACTATGTTTTTGTTGACTTTAAATAACAGTTGTGAAGTGAAAAATTTTATTAAATCATCCAGTTTCAATAAATTGGACTGCATGAATAAAATATTGGTATGATCCCGATATCCTACCCTGTGTATGGTTCTTATTGCACGTTTTTGAAGGATAAAAAGGGGCTGTAGTGAACTTTTGTAATTATTTCCCCAGACTTCTGCACCATATGTTAAATATGGCAGAACGAGAGAACAATATAATAAATACAATGCATTATAATGTAAAAGAACTTTGGTTTTATTAATTATTGAAATGCTTTTAGATACCTTTGTTTGTATGTGTCTGATGTGTGTTTTCCAACTTAGTTTATTGTCTATTATGACACCTAAAAACTTAATTTCTGATACAATGTCTATTGTGACACCATCCATTTTTACTTCAAAATTTTGATTTGCCTTACGATTACCAAAGAATATTACTTTGGTTTTATTTAAATTTAAAGATAATTTATTTATATCCATCCATACTTTTAGGTTAATTAGTTCACGATTAATACAGGTTACCAAATCCATATAGTTATCATTTGAATAGAAAATGTTAGTGTCATCTGCAAATACTACTATTTTCAATAGTTTTGAAACATTAAAAATATCGTTAATATATAAATTAAATAGCTTTGGTCCCAGGATAGAACCCTGTGGTACTCCACAACAGATGTCCAAATATTCAGATGAAAACTCTCCCATTTTTACATATTGCTTCCTCCCCGTCAAATAACTTTGAATCCATTTCAAAGCCACTCCCCTGATGCCATATCTTTCCAGTTTTTTTAATAGTATATTATGATTAATGGTATCAAATGCTTTTTTTTTGCTCTAAAAATGTTCAGAACTATACCCCACTACTATTCCTCACAATTTACCCCAAGCCACTACTATAGTTCCCCACCACTTACCTCTCAGTAGTCGCAGAAATCGTAAAAAGTACGGCCTTTTTAAAGATTTCTAGGTGGAAATTAAAAAAAATATGTTAATAAACAAAAAATAAGAATTTTAATATTTTTAAAAATATATTGACAAATTGAAAAATGTTTGTTTTTCAAAATATTAACAGTGACTGTGACAAACTGCAAAATAAAATTACCCGAATTTGCTACAGATGAGGTCATGAGATCGAACCTCGTGTGTGGAGTTTTCATGTTCTCCCCGTGCTTGCGTGGGTTTCCTCCTGACACTTCGGTTTCCTCCCACATTTCAAAAACATGCATGTCAGGACAAATGGCCGGTCCAAATTGTCCCTAGGTGTGAAAGAACGAGTGAATTGTCTGTCCCTGTGTGTCCTGCGACTGGCTAGCAACCAGTTCAGGGTGTCCCCTGCCCACTGCCCGAAGATAGCTGGGATAGGCTCCAGCATCCCCGCGACCCTACTGAAAATAAGCGATGCAGATAATGGATGGATGGTACAGATGACTACCCGCATCTATTTTCGGGTATAAAGAATTGGAAGAAAACCAGGTCAAAAGCAAAAGGGTAATCATCCAAAATTGCAAAACAAAGACCTGGCAAATAGGTAGAATAATATAAAAATAACAGACGGCTCATGCTAATTGCTATTTCTTCAACTTCATTCCGGAGATTAAGTTGCGCAACAGCATTTTGGGTTTTATGGGCGGCTGTGGCTCAGGAGGTAGGGCGGTTGCAGGTTTTAATCCCAGCTGCTCAGGGTTAAATGTCAAAGACAATTAACCCCTAATGCTCCCGATAAGCAGGTAGGCACCTTGCATGGTTGACTCTGCTATCGGTGTGTGTGTGTGTGTGAATGGGTATGTGTGAAGTACATTGTTTTCTTTGGGAGGTCTTCAGCAACTGGTTTAAAGCGCTATAGAAATGCAGTCCATTTACTGTTTATCAGGTGACCTGCGTGTCCTGCGAGCATCGCTCCAACACGGTAGAGCCCTTCTGGGACTTGTCGCTGGAGTTTCCTGAGCGCTACCACAACAACAGCTTCCGCGAGTCTGCCACGCAGGCCTCCTGTCACATCACCGAAATGTTGGCCAAATTTACAGAGACCGAAGCCCTCGAGGGTAACATCTACGCCTGCGACCACTGCAACTGTGAGTACACCCACATCAAAGTTTTGAAATGTCATAATCCTTTGCTATATAGCAGTTTACTTTTTGCGCTGGTCATCCTTTACGGATTTTCATAATGCATTGTGTTCTGCGTTCTGATTGGCTAAACGGTCACTTTGCCTCTTCTCTACCTGTGCTGTCAACAACCTCTCGGGTTAAGAGCTTGCGTAGTATTTTGTTGAAAGGCTTTATTTTTTCTGTTTCTGTCTTCCACCTATCCATCCATCCATTATCTGCACCGCTTATCCTCAGTAGGGTCGCGGGGGTGCTGGAGCCTCATCCCAGCTATCTTGGGGCAGTGGGCAGGGGACTCCCTGAACTGGTTGCCAGCCAATCGCAGGGCACACAGAGACATACAACTCACTCGCTCACCCACACTTATGGACAATTTGGACCGACCAATTAACCTCCCATGCATGTTTCTGGAATGTGGGAGGAAACCAGAGTGCCCCGAGGAAAGCCACGGAAGCACGGGGAGAACATGCAAACTCCACACAGGAGGTTCGATCTCATGACCTCAGAACTGTGCTGCACACGCTGTAACCTCTGTGCCACCGTGTTGCACTGTTTCTGTCTTTCATAACGTTATTGACGCACAGGTGAAGAAGTGGAGACACTGTTTCGCCTATCAGAATGCACAATGCAATTCAGTGTTTCTGGCACCGTGAGTGAAAGTAGTATGGTGAGATAAGGTCTAATGCCTTTTTGTACATCATCTGTACCATTGGAGGTCTAATGGTAAAATGCCGGCGCCATCACCCGGGTTCCAATTCTGTTGCATTATTTTTTAATATGCATTCACAAAGTACAGTACTTATATTTGTTAAACAAATGCTCCAGTCTATAAATTGGGTTTTGTTATTTCGTTTCAATATATAATTAAGCAGTAGTCTCCAACCTTTGCAAGCTGAGAGTTACTTTTTGTTACTATTTAGTGCAAAGGACACCCAATTTGCATTTATAATAAAACAATTTATCATGTTATTACTGTTGTTACTATGTCAATCATTGTAAGTAGGGCTATGTAGACTCAGTGCATCACAAAAATAATCATTTTATTAGAAAATCACATTGACACAGCACTGGTGAGCTATTTTCAGAACAGGTCCACGGTCACCAGAGCTGTCCTTACAGGACACTATGTTGGAGACTCCCATAATAGAGTATTTGATAAACAAAGGTTTCTACTTCATGGCTCCAGCGGGTTACTTTGGGAACGCAACCCATGCGAAAAACGAGTGACTATCGTACACGAATGAAGATGAATTTTTCGGACTGATTTCTACAAGTACGGTATTTTTTGGACTATAAGTCACAGCTTTTTTCATAGTTTGCCAGTGGTGTAAATTATACTCCGATGAGAGTTTTCTGTGAAATTACTGACACATTATTTCTGGGTATAAGATTTCACATGTTATTTTCACACCAAGGCATGTGTTGATCAATTCAACCTTGCTGACTTGTCGATTGATACCAAAAATGGGACTTATAGCTGCGACTTATGTATTTTTCCCTCTTAATTAGCAATTATTAGGCTGGTGCGACTTATAGTCCAAAATATGGTCCCCCTTCTTCTTAATATATGACATTGAGACTCTTTCATTTTTCTATGTTGTTGACTAGCAACGCGAAGGCGGTCTTTGTCCAAAGCGGTCCTCCTGACCGAAGCACAAAAACAGCTGATGATCCACAAGCTGCCTCAGGTTTTGCGGCTCCACCTCAAACGCTTCAGGTTTGGACTGCCAGTCACGGTACGTAAAATAGCTTCCTTTGCAAAAACGTTTTTGTGCGTTCGCAGGTGGTCCGGCCGCAACCACCGGGAGAAGATCGGTGTCCACGTGAGCTTCGATCAGGTCCTCAACATGGAGCCGTACTGCTGCAGCGACACCTGTGTCCCGCCGGGCTCGCCGCGTTCTAAACACTTCCTGTATGAGCTTTCGGCTGTGGTGATGCATCATGGGAAAGGTTTCGGTTCAGGCCACTATACCGCGTATTGCTATAACTCAGCAGGAGGTGATTTGCTTATTTAAAGAGTACCTTAAATTCTGGACTACAAGCTGCTACTTTTTTTCTGCATTTTAAACACTGGAGCGTACAATAGTATGCAAATTATTCTTTTTGTCGCGGAATGTATCGTTCCAAAGGTGTCAGCGGCAACCTCGGACACGCCCTGGGGTCCCGGCTCCTAGGCTTTGTAGCGTATTATGAACTGACCGATAACGGATAATGAATAATGAATAACGAAGATAGATAAATAACCCTTAAAAACCCCAAACCCCCCCTTCCCGTGAATCTCACCAGCTGCAGTCCCTGTTGAGGTGACGCAGTGGCGCTTCTCGCCACAACCAGTTTGGAACTGGTTAGGATTAGGGAATCTGACTCTTAAATTAAAGCAAAGCATCGCAATGCGATTTCTGCCCCGTGCTCTGAATGTCAAAGGGGAGAAATTCAATGGAGCGCGGGGAAACAGCGGGAATACAGAAAAGTAACATATCTTCCATAAAAATATTGCTGTTTTGAAGTCAAAATGGGTGACTTGCATGAATCGTGTTCATCCAAGGAAAAAACATTTTGAGGGAAGGAGATTCTTGAGAGTTTGTAGAAAGTGAACTGGGTGTTTGAGGTGGTACGTTTAAATTCAAATTGGTGTAGTTCACTTTGGGCGCGGTCCCTCAAATCAAGTTAATCGATCGTGTTCGGGCTTTCATACCTGCGGGTCAGGTCAGGCTGGATTTTATAGGCCCGATCTTACCTCTAAGCCACACCTTATATTTTAAGACAAATTTTAACAAAACTGCCAAACCCACTCTCCAGACTAAAGCTAATTCTTCAGCGCAGTTTATTTCACTGTGTGATATTTGACGGTTTCATAACATTTATGAAATAATAATAATAATGCCAAAGTCTGTGTCCCATATTAATATACAGTATATATATATATATATATATAAACTTTAAAATCCGACTCCCTCCCGCAGTTACTTAAGAGTGTTGAGGCTCATTTTGTCTGCAATTTTTTTATCTAAATAATGGTTTGAAAAAATGTGCAAGCAAAGTTTATTTTGTAAAAACATACCAAACACTGCAAACAAGGATACCAACTAGGGCTCCAACAACGAAACGATCAAATCGAATAAATTCTCGTCGTGTTGCTCAATTTATGAGCCACTAAGCACGTTAATGCAAATAAGAATATTGGATCTGGTTGGGAAGTTGTAGTACCACTTTGGTCTGGCAGAGGGGGCCTTGAGACCCTTTTTATGAAAGTATCTTGTGTAAAGCTCCACCCTTTCCTATCTCTTACCCATTCAAATTGAAGTTGGTGCTTTGCTAGAGCTTCTGGATAAAAAAAGTTTCTTTGGGTTAAAGTTTGTTCTGCGAGTTGAAATCATGAAGTGTATCAACTGTGAACCGGAATTGTTTAATGAGCTTCCATATAAAGGATAATTTTGCGATTTACAGCTACAATGGGGTCTGCTGGTGTAACACCCTGTCTGTAAACTGTAGTTAAAGTTGTCTTTTATGTATGCTGAACCGTACCCTTGTTAAATCAGTATTGTCTTGGCACAGGATTAAGCAACTTAATAAAAATGGACTTGTCCAATTTTATTCGTACTCATTAAAAGAGCCATAGGTTCCTGACCCCTGGGGTAGAGAATGGTCAGCTGCAGCCACAACATACATCATGATTCGTAGATTTTAAACAATGGGATCCCTACATCAATAACTAGCTGATACTTTTTGATTTATTTGGCCAGCGGATTGACTTGTGTATTTCAGCGAATTTGCTTCGGAGTTGCCAATGTCATGTGATTTTGGTGGACTGTTACAAGGACACCCAAATATTGCACAAGCAATGATATTTGTACTGATTATTACTAAGGCTCGGTGGCCTTGGGGGTAGGGCGCCCGTCCCGACACTGGGAGGTCGCTGGTTCAAGCCTCTGCCGACTCACAACATTGGTACTCATTGCCTCCCTGCTTGGCGCTTGGCATTAGGGTTTGGAATTGGGGGGTTTGTATAGTAGTAGCAGAATTACTTTGTCTCCTCTCATTTTGTCATGTGTGCAGGGGATGGGAGAGTTTAAGATAAGTCACATGGATCAGGATGCTTACAGGCTGCTGTGATTATACAGGCTTCTGAGTTTTAGTCAGTAAAGTAGACAGAGGTTGTTGTTTTTCTGGGGGGAGAATGTTTTTGTTGCTCTTCTGCGTCGATGGTAATGTCCATTTAATTGAGATTGACTGCTGCAATAGTTCATTAAGATTTAGTCCGCAATGTGTGACTTTTTCTGCACTAGGCATTTCACCCACTGTGTTTTGTTTTTTAAGTACAAAAAGGACGTAAATCGGGTTCACTTTTATACCCGTTTAGGGCTGCGGCTTAAAATCCTGTGCGCTTTGTAGTCCAGAATTGACGGCAGTTGCACACTTGATGCATTTTATCAGTCATTGTGAATTGTCCCCCAGAAATCCCTTTTATAGCGAGCGCCACTAACTTCCTTTTGGGCAGGTTTCTGGGTCCACTGCAACGACTCCAAGATGAGCGTGTGTTCCGTGGACGAAGTGTGCCGGGCGCAGGCCTACATCCTCTTCTACACGCAAAGAGTCACCCAGGACAAAGGTCGGCTCTCGTAGGGAAAGGACTTTACTGTGATGATCTTCTGTATCTTGGAAGCTGGGGATGCTGTTTCACCAAGGACATTATCGCGGCGATCTTCTGCGTCCACTCGACTTTAATTCCACAACGTTTGCACACAAACAGTCCTGCTAACACAGATGTTGGCGGGACCTGAAAGCCTGTAAAAAAGGCCCGATTTCCCTGGGATTTTATTATGGTTTTTTTAATTAAGTGCCCCGTTTTTTTAATGGAGGTTTATTTTTTTAGGCCAGACTTATTAAGATAGATTTGTTCCCTAATTCAACACCTTTTTTACGGAACCTGGGGCGTGATTGTATGAAATGTGCACTTGAGATTTTGACCTCCATGGAGGAGGATGCTGCACAAAAAAGTAAAGCACAAATTATCATCCCCTACTGCGTTTGTGTGTAGTACTATGCAAATTGTTACCTCATTTTTTGAAAGAGAAAATTACCTCAATAAAATGAGAATATTTTTCCACTTTTATACTCAAACTCCGTCTGGTCAATACTTAATGTGAGCAGTGCTTCACTATCCAATTTTGTGAGACCCGGGTGGGTGGACAGTTTTTGTGGGTTTGTGGGGGGGGCTATTCCCAGGAAGACTAATTTGTATATTTTAAATTAAGGTAAATTGATCTTGGGCATTTTAGCTAGACATGTGATCATTATGTGCCCCTTAAACAGGAGTATAATGCAATAAAAATATTCCTTTAATACTGTACTTGTATAAAGTATCCTATTGGCAAGTAAACCAACGAAATGACAGATTAGTTTTAACTTGAATGTAATATTTGTATCGGTGATTTGGTAAATGACAATATGAAATATCAGTACCGCTTTTTTTGTGATTATCGACAGGATGCTAATTCTTCAATGGTTTATAGGAGGTTATTGTAATGCGCAACTAATGAGCTACTGTGTCCTAAAAGCGTTTTCCTGCTATGAACGCAGTTTTCTAATTGCTCGCAATGACAGCGCTGGGCGCGGAACATTCATCACTAAACCTTTTTCTTCATTGCATAGAGATAAAAAATGTTAAGTCAGGTAAAATGAGATATTTTCCATGTCATATTATACCTGTGTTGTAAAAGGATAGTGGGGTGTTTGGATGCGTTCTAAGGGATGGGCAGGGAAACTGCATGATGTGGCAGGGGTAAACCAGTGAAAGCTGTCTGGCCCTACTGTTGACAGAAGAGTGTTGTGTCACTCTGACCCGAGTGACATGGCCGCTTTCTTGTGTCCCGTTTCATCTGGAGGGACGAAAGCATGACCAACTTAGGTGCCGAGGTGGCTAATTTGTTTGGGCATTTGGGTTGGCCATGGTCCAAATATGTTTGTGTGTGTTTTTTGCTATTTTTTCCCCTTTTTTATTTTCTTTGTCACCTCTCTGGAGGGATATGACCAAGGTAGATAGCTAGATAGAATATTATACCTGGCCGTTTAATCACAGTGTAGGCGGGAAGAGACAAATACCTCAATCACCGAATATCATCTTGCGCGCTTTAGGACAGTAGGAGGACCTGACTGACCACAATTCCTTATAACAGTAATTCGTAGCGCAAATATGCACCATTGCGTTTGCAAACGATCATATAATGAGAAATGTACCCGTTTTAACATATACTTTCCGTTTATGTATTAAAAAAAATATTCTTTAATAATCCTGGTTTATGAGACTCAGGCAGGACCAAATAAATCCTGTCGGACTACCAGAATTTCCTATGTATGGGGAAAAACAGGGTGAAGGACAATCAGGCATTGAGTAAATTCATTTAATTTGTTTTTTCCTTACAAAAACATTCCAGGGAGCTGAAAACGGGAAGCAAGGCATTCATTCACTGCCGTTAATGACAGAAGCCAAACGTATTGAATGCAGCCACCCAACGTCCGAGGCAGAGTCACTTGATCCGAGTCTGACGTGCGGGAAGGCAATTCAGTTATCCGTCTTGGGCAAACGAGACGGTGAAAGCAACCTTCCTGCTTGTTGCTAACCGGGAGAATTGAAAAGTCCGAAGGCGAGTCCGTGACGCAGACGGTAGCGGGATTGTTGGTGAGGCGTTGGTGCGCGTGGGGCCTTTCAGTAGTCGTCACCACGGCTCACCACCTCCTTGCAGGTGGGCCTGAGCAGGATGGTGTGCTCAAACTGCGCCGTGTAGCAGCCCCTGGTGTCGCAGAGCGGCGGGTAGGGGTCCACGATGCCCAGGTCGCACAGGTTCTTGAGGGCCATCAGGTACTTGCTCTCACCGAGACGGTCCAACCAGCGGCGACAGAACGCCAAGGTGCCGAAGTTCTCGTTGATGACGTTCAGGAGGTGCTTGGCCCTCGGGAGCCTGACAATGGAAGTGGCTTGGTTTTAGGCGCCTCGTTCGCACATAGGACTTAATAAACACCATTTTTTTAGAGGAACTGTGACCATTTGTTTGACTTATATGGTGTGCATATTTTGCCAACTTTTGTGATACTTTATCCCCACAGAATAACATATACCGTATTTTCCGCACTATAAGGCGCACCCCCAAAAAATAGTTTTCGGTCCTATATTTTCCATACATAAGGCGCACCGGATTATAAGGCGCTACAATGGGAACATCGACAAAACAGTCAGATAGTTCAGTCAAACTTATTACCCCCTTAACATTCCGAAAGCTTGCAAGGAAGCAAATACGTGTCGTAGACACGTGCGGATGCGGTGTCCGCACGATGTCACCAAACAAACATTTTAGTTTCCATTTAATTTTTTGCTGGCAACTGTGTGGACAGCAAAGTAAGAATTTTATTGTGCAGGGAAACGGGGTTCTTTACTGTGCATATGACAATAAACACTTTGAATTGAATTTAGTTTCAAAATAGACTCATCACAGAAACATCAAGATCGTTCTAAAACAAGATACCGGGAAAATATAAATCCGCATAGCTCACCTAAGTTCTCTTGCAGCCTTCACGTTCATTAATGATACGTAACCATGGTCTTCTTACAACCGTGAGTAGTAAATCCACGATAGTAAAATATTTACAAATACAGAATAGTAAAACGTGTTTTCTCTATGCCGTAGTGCAACCCAACATGTGATTCACATTCATCTTTTTCGGCCAATTGCAGGCCTTGTTTCGCCCCTTTAGCCTCTGCGAGCCTGTAAATGATAAAAAGGATCCGCCCCCTTTACCTCCGAATAACTTTAGCCAATAGTGACTGATTCAAATGATGAGTGACACATTGGTTATGTAACGAAACGCCAGTATATATCCCAGCATACACCGCGGACGACTTCGCCTTCGGGGGAAAATCTAGTCGGCGGCTGCTTGCTTTGGTTGCAAGACTTTGATCCATATATAAGGCGCACTGTATTACAAGGCGCATGGTCAGCTTTTGAAAAAAAAATAAAGGCTTTTAGGTGCGCCTTGTAGTGCGGAAAATATGGTATATATAACAAGGAACCTAGATTTAGTGCTTCCATGACTTGATTATAGTAAGAAGTTGAAATCACAATCCATCACTGGTAAGGTATTTTCAGAAGGTGTCCACAGGCTACTCAGGTTTTTAAGACCGCTGCTTCAAAAGGACACAATGTAATCTCCGGGATTCCTACAGTTTAAGGCAGGTTAAAGTCAAAACTTTCTGAATCCCTTATGAAACCAAATTTAAGACCAGGTCTACAAAAGACACAATTGAAACAAACAAGATCAAAAAATAGAAATATTTCTTGAACACAATACATTGTTCCTTGTACACGTTACCTGGAGGAACTTAAAGCCACGGTCAAAAACGTTTGTTGGACAGGCACTTTTTATTAAATTGACACTTTCCTTTGGTCCAACGCAGGGATGTGATTTTTCCGCTAATTCGCGGAATTCCGCTTTTTTTATCTCCAAAAATACAATTTTAAAATTTCCGATTTTTTAAGTGGTAAAAAATCCGATTTCGTCTCTACAGCATTCCATTTTAGTGTTTCCGTAACTGAAATGAAACGTACTTGCGATTGGTTGAAGTCTCCGTGTTGACCAATAAACGCGCTTGTTATAAGAGTATGCCATTGTTCATTTCTCACACGTTTTGCCGGGTGTTTAAAGAAAGATGTCCGTGATCGAACGCAAAGATGCTCCGCGAGTTAAAGAAATTGATAAGATTGTAAAAAAACAAGTTTCGATGGGACTGGTTGGAGAAGGAATTATCTACAAATGTTGGAAAGAAGACTGTGACGAATTTGTTCAGTGACTTTATTCGGAAGATCGATCGTGCCGGGAAAGCGCTTTCCATTTGGTGCCATGATACCATTGACTATGGTGGGAGAGGTTTCAAAGCTCTTGAAAGTCACGCAAAGAGCAAAAAACACGTGAAAGAACTCCAGTCAAGAACAACAAATGATTCCATCGCTGGAAGTTTCGGTGCCCAAACGAAAACTCCAAAACTTTACGGCCTCTATCCCTTATTGACATCACAATCGGAAGCGGTAATAGAGAGACGTGATCCACCCCAACAACCTGTACCAGTTGCTGATAGAGTCGTGAATTTTGAGGTAGGTGGTAAACTTTTCAAATTTATTTGACAGTTTTCCCCTTTTTTTTGAAAATATTATAACGTAATAAAAATGGCCATAAATATTTAACAATTACAACAATAGATTTTCATGTGTACATTACACCAACACTTTACTGTAGGGCCTATAATTATTGTATTTTCATTTATAGATAACATCTTCTGCTATAACAGACATTTGTGGTATGTTCTAATATGAGTTACTTTTCACTTGGTCATGATACAATTATTTGTTCATGAAATTTGAACTCTTCATGATTTATGTGTTAACTTAGTAATCACATTAGTTAGATATGATGATATTCTCAGTGATAGTTTTTAAAAGCAAAGGCAGTCCAATGTTTCTTAATGTGACTGATTTTGAGTTGACTTAAACTAATTTTATATGGGATAGTTCAATATACATTGAAAATTTATGCTGTTGTTTTGTCTATTTCTTTGTCATCTGAGTGCATTGAAAGTACTTAAAAACACGGAAAACCCATGAGCTCCGGGGGGCTTCGCCCCACTTGTCCCCCCACCAGGGCACTGCCCTGGACCTAGCTGGGTGCCCGCGGCCCCCAGACCCCCGGCTAATTTTCAGATAATTTCACTTTGGTCAAATCAAATCACATCCCTGGTCCAACGTAATTATCTGTGACTGAAGTTGCTATGTGTATTGTTTGTAGAGCTAAGACATGCATCTGTTCTAAAAGGCCCGACTGAAATCACATCACTGTTTTGATAGTTCCGTTATTGTGGTCACGCCACGTTGCCACCAAACTAAATAGGTGAAGTATCAAAAAAGATAACACTCTGAAATTTTGTCCCAAACTGAAATAATCCCTCCAAGTGCTACTAACATTGAGTAATCCAAGTTGGAACACACAGAAATAGAATGTTTTATTCTCCCCTGGATTGTTTTGCAATCACATGCTTGCAGAAATGTGTAGCATGGGCCTTTTAGTTGTAAAACAGGTGAAATCATAGGATGAAGCCTTAACTAGTACCTAGTCAAATTTGACTAAACATTGTATTTTAAACATTTTACCAATGCTAAGTTTAGGCGTTTCTCAAAATGGCTATTTGGAGATGACCATTTGACAGCCCTAAAAATTTTGCACTTGTGTATTTTTGACTTCTCTTCCTAAATTAATCCATGATTGTGCATACTTGCGCGTAATAATGGTGCGCGAAAAACAAAATCACTGATGGCTTATCGCACGTTAACTTCCGGCTCTGATTTGAATTCCCATCGTGAATGCGTACATATTTACGTTGGAAATTTCATTGGCTCACCGATGTGTCAATCCACATTTGAATCCGTAACTATTGGCTAAATTGAATCTTTTCTTCCGGCGCCGTCACGAATGGCAGCCACTCCAGCAGCTCCCGTGTTATTTTCGATTGTTCTCGATTGTTCTCAGCTCAGGGATGCTGCTGGAAATGTGAATTTCCCTTCGGGGATGAACAAAGTATCTATCTATCTATCTATCTATCTATCTAAAGATATTTAAAACCAAATTTTTCATGACTTTATTAATACAAGTCCTAATAGGTTGTCCCGGCTTTGGACTGTAAAAAAAAAAGCTTGCAATTGGCCAAGAGTTGAGTCAATCAAAAGGTCAGAAGCTAGTAAGTATTAAATAATCTGATGATTTTTAAAAGGGAGTAATAAAGCAAAGCAGATGGATTACAATGAAGTTTGTCAAACAATGCAGGAATGCTTTTAGGCAGATTTTTAAAAAAGAAATTGTCAGCATTATCGTGTGTTTTGGAATAAGTATTTTACACGGCTGGATTCACTGGACTTTCGTGAATGTAAAAACCATATTTGCAGGGTATCGTATCGTGAGCAGACTCCCAGGAGATGTTATAGGTGAGCTATGCCGGCATTATAGATTTTGGGTCTCTTGTTTCAGACTGATCGTGATGTTTCTTTGATGAGTATATTTAATATATCTTGAATCCCAGGAGTTTAAGCTTTCCAATGATATGTTGCGTGACATATTTCAGTGACAGACACTCAGACTTTTGTTTACCAGCGTCCCATTGGCCTGCAGGCAGGCCGTCAAGGGGTTAATATTAACTTTATAATAATAAACCCCAATTTATAAAGACGAGATGTATGCGAGTCATCAGTAAGTAACATGAAATTGTGATAAAAAAAAAAAAGAGCCAACCTGATGGGCACATGGCCCACGTCAAAGTTCTTCATGTAGTGTGAGCACTCCATGTCATCGTGGACGACGCCTTTGCCCGTGCTGCCGAACGTCTCGATGGCATACACCTCGCCTTCCTGCCCGCATCATCGAGAACGATCAAGAAATTTACCAATAACACTAAATCACAAATTTATGCTGCCCACCTCCATTTTAGTGGCTTCTCCTCCTTTGACGATGGGCACCGTCTTCCCCGCGTGTATCCTGTACTGACCGATGGAGTGGCCGTTGAGGTTCCTGATGGGTTTGACTGCGGAAATGAGCATATTTAAACCCGTGGCACACCTGATCCTGTTTTCACCCGTGTCGTTTTTCAGTTCTGCTCAGAGTTGTTTACGTTGCGTGTTTTTGGATCATGTGACTGTCCAAGATGACGATTACAATGACGAGCACATATTTACTACTGCGCCAGAAGAAAAAATGAATGAGGGCTGCATCGTGTAATATGTGAGCCCTATATTTCAAGACAACCGCGCCTTTGACCACCATACTGTAAGGAGTAGTCCAAGGTTACAACACAGATGAGTGTTTGTATTGTTGTCACTGTTGGTTGCCCCGGTAACAGACAAAAATTGTATTCGCTTGTCATTGTTCCAAGTGGATTAAAGGAACATTGTGTAATATTTTACCACTACATTTTGCTGTATTGCAACAAATAAACACCACAAGGATTAATACAAACTACGGCAGCTCAAAGTGACCAAACCAGAAAGAAAAAAAGAATTTTTTTTTTTTAAATAATAAACTGATGAAAGGGGAACATGAAAACATGGAAAAAAGGGAAAAAAGAGGAAAACATGAACAAAATAAGAAAATTTTAAAAAATTAAAAAGGAAAGAAAAAAGTAAATGATACGTTTTTTTGGCTAACAATCATGTCAGCTCCCACTATGCGAGCCTCATGTTAGGTAAAATAGATACAAATTTCTCAACCTAAAGACGCCATGGTGTCCTTCACAGTTGCCGGTAAGGTTTGCGCGGGGTTTAATAATGAGACTTTGAAATCCACTGCTCGTTCAATCAATTAGAATTCAATAAAATTGATACCTTGGTAGGTTTTGCCATCCAGTTCCACCTCATAGGACTCCATTACTTCTTGTATGGCTTCTCCGATATCACACAAGCGCACATCGATTCCAGCATTCTGCAATTATGGGGAAGAAATACAAATATCATTTTTGAATATTAATAACAATTTTTTTTTGAAATCTTAGTGCGGTGTATACTTTAATGCCGGTGTTGGTGGCATCTTTGACGGCTTCCAAAAGCTTGTCGTACTTTGGATTGAAGGTGACGGTAAAGGCACAGTCGATGATTCGCCCTGCAGAAATATTGAAGTGCTGTAAATTCCCGACTACAAGCAGCTACTTTTTTTGCTACATTTTAAACCTGCTTTAAATACGATGCAAACGGAAAGCTGCTCTTTACCACTACGCATAAATACAAAACACCGCTGTGACTTCTGGAAACATTTAAGATGCCCTTCAGGAGAGATTCGTCTGTTTTTTCCAACATTCATATACAGTAATCCCTCACTGTATCTTGGTTTACTTGTTGTGTTTTTTTTACATTGCTGATTTCCACCGTGTATTATTTACTGCATTTCGATTGGGTAAACAGTCACCCCGCCCCTTATCTGCCTGCGTCTGCCTGTGCGCCAATAACGTAGCGCTCTGAGTTGTAACAGCTAGACGAACCTACATTATGCATGCACGAATCTTAGATTTATAGATCTGGAATGAACAAACACCAATGACAACATTAAAAAAAACATCAGTGTTGCAATCTGGCACTATTCTACATAGTATAGTTTCCCTGGCACTGTCGTCTAGAAAAATAGAGCTCACATTTTATGCGATGCAGCCCTCATTTGCGTTTTCTTTTGGCCCAGTATTAAATATATGCTCATCTTTGTAAATCTTGAATGGACACATGATCCAAAACACGTGACATAAACAACCTGTAGCAAACACTGTAAACGACACATCTGAAGACGGCATAAGTCTGCAAGTCATGGCACTGTTGGGGTTTTGCAGTCAAAAGCATCAACAGGGTGTGTGCCGGGCGTGAAATCTAAGTAATAGACGTGAATCAATCATTTTTATTGCTGTGTAAGCCTGGGGCTCAAAATCCCATGCGGCTTGTACAAAGACGAAATTAACTTTCGTTCTTAAGTTTGAGCATGCGCTCTGCTGTCCCAAATTTACAGTATCATACCGTTTATGTGCGTGCCGAAGTCGATCTTGCACACATCGTCGTACTGCAGGACGGTCGGATCGCCGGCATTGGGGGTATAGTGGGCGGCGCAGTGGTTGAGTGAGCAGCCGGTTGGGAACGCCAAGCCGGCGTTCAACTTGTTCTCCTTGATCAATTTGCGAGAGCAATCTTCCAAACGTGTACTGTCATTGAAATAATCGTTTACGGTCATTGGTAATTGGGCGAGAGAGCGGAAATGGACATAGCGTGTCTCCTCACCAAATTTCAATCATGGTCATCCCGGGTTTAAGGAAGCTTCGGACGTGTTGCCGGACCTGCCTGTGAGCCTCCGCCGCCTGCCTGAAGTCGTTCCATACTTCCTCGTTTGCTCGGTCCAGAACTTTCTTCTCTTCATTGCTACTGCGCCATGCCGCACTGCGCCTGTCACCCAACACAGTCATTTTTAGTCAAAAAGGCCCCTCAAGTACCGTATACAAGACACGCCTAAAAACTCCAATTCGAACAGGAATTTGAAAGTGTGCCTTATATACCGCAGAAAACAGCGGTTAAAAATAGCGTTGCCATAAAAGGTTACCACTTTGAATCAATGATCTATCAAATCGATAAACATCGCTGACCTAAATGGCAAAACATATACAACGGGAATCAAACCAGAGTAATGGCTGTGAGCGTGCAGACACTTTCTCACAAGACCATTAGTGGTACAAATGACATACGACAAGGTATTAAGACCAGGAGTCTCCAACCTTTTTCAAGATGAAGGCATCTTTTTAATACTAATTAGCGCAAAGGGCACTCAGTTTCATATGCCTTTCTATAATCACAACTAAAATCATTACTATGTTGCTACTATGCCACCAGGTTAAAATTTAGAAGAGGGGTAAAATGGACTCGGTCACTACTAAAAAAAATGATTTCACTAGAAAATCACCATGACCCAACACTGGTGAGCCATGTCCAGAAAAGCTCCGCTGACATCTCAGCTGTCCTTATTGAGAACTCTAGTGCAGGCACCACATTGGAGACCCCTGCATTAGACTTAATCTCATTATTACACGATTTTTATTTAGATTGCCAAGAACAGCAACAGTAATGCCTCGGTTATCGCAGGTAATGGGGACCAAAACCACCCGCGAAAAGTGAAAATGGGCGAAATAGCGACGGCCCTTCAAAAATGCTTAAAAAAAAAAATAATACATGTTTTTTTTAATTATTTTATTTTATTATTTTTCAGACCTGCAAAGCTCTGAACCTGCAAACGTGGAACCACGAAGTAGCGATGCCCCTTCAAAAATGCTTTAGAAAAAAAAAGTTTTTATTTTATTTCAATTATTTTCTTTTACTATTATTATTTTTTTAGACTAGCGAACGTGCAACCGCGAAGTAGCGAGGTCCCACTGTATTTGTATCGTGCATTCTGATAGGCTGTCTTTACCAACGAGTTTTAGGGAATGGAGAAAACAGATGTCAACAAATTACAAGCTTATGCAAATGCATACATATTAAGCTTAGAGTTTATTGATGCACAGGTAAAGAATTGGAGACTGTTTAACCTATCAGAATGCATTAAATCATTGTTGTTGGCACTGTGAGCAAAAATTGTGTGATAGTGCAGGCATGAAAATGGGTGAGGGCTCGAAAAGGTGAGTGGAAGGGAAATTATGGTCCAAGAGTGTCTTTTATACCATATTACAATACTTTTATACATTTATATTTACTCAATAATTGTGCAGTTGCGTTTTCGAGTTGTTTTCCGGAGCGAGCGCCTCCAGTGTCGGGAGCGTGGGTTTCCCAGGCCAAAAGACCTTTGTTTCTACAGAGCTGGAAGCTCCCTAGCTTATCAAACAGGTGCACGGAACTCCTTTCGGCAAACCCGTACAACCCAAGGACGGGAGCATGAAACAATAAACTGCTGTGATGTATCATTTATTATGCTCTCACGCCATCTAGCAATTAACATTATACACTGCATTTGAATAGGCGATTCCTGCCTAAACTAATCAGAATGCGCTTGCGTTGCCGTGTTTTACTCTATCCTCGATCCTCTGAACCAAAAGAAGAGGGCCTTTAAAAATGGTGATCATCAGGAGCTAAAACGAGTACAGAAGGAGCTCAAAGTCCAGCTCCGGAAAGGGAAGGAGCAGTACAGGAGGAAGTTGGAGAAAAAGCTGCTGAACAACAACATGAAGGAGGTGTGGGAAGGGATGAAAACAATTACTGGCTGCAGCACCAAGCAGGGAGTGGCTGTGGATATAGATGTGGGGCGAGTCAACCAGTTGAACAACTTTTTCAACAGGTTTGACCACTCCGCCTCATCCTCACCCCTGAGCTGTGCAGCTGTCCTTCCCCCTCCCCCTCTGCACACTAGCATGGAAGACATCCCCCCACTAAAAATAACTTCAGCCCAGGTGTGTGGGGAGCTGAGAAGGCTACGAACCAGCAAGGCAGCTGGTCCGGATGGAATATCCCCCCGACTGCTGAAAGCCTGTGCGTCTGAGCTGGGAGACCCTCTACAGCGCATCTTCAACCTGAGCCTTGAACAGGGGAGGGTCCCTCAGCTGTGGAAAACATCCTGCATCATCCCAGTCCCAAAGAAATCAAGACCAGAGGAACTCAACGACTTCAGGCCAGTCGCCCTGACATCACATGTGATGAAGACCATGGAGCGGCTGCTGCTGCACCACCTGAGGCTACAGGTCCGTCACGCCATCGACCCACTGCAATTTGCTTACCAGGAGAAGGTGGGAGTGGAGGATGCTATATTATACATGTTACATCGATCCCTCTCTCACCTGGATAGGGCGAAGGGGGCTGTGAGGATTACATTTTTGGACTTCTCTAGTGCCTTCAATACCATACAGCCTCTGCTACTGAGTAGGAAATTGACAGAGATGGGAGTTAGCTCACACCTTGTAGAATGGATTACTGACTACCTGACAGGCAGACCGCAGTATGTGAAACAGGGGGGCTGTACATCGGACACCGTGGTTAGCAGCACAGGATCTCCGCAGGGGACCGTTCTCTCTCCGTTCCTATTCATTCTATATACATCGGACTTTAAGTACAACTCTGAGTCCTGCCATGTGCAAAAGTTTGCCGATGACACTGCGATCGTGGGATGTATCAGAAACGGGCAGGAGGAGGAGTACAGGAAATTGATTCAGGACTTTGTCCGATGGAGCGACGCAAACCACCTGCACCTAAACACCACCAAGACCAGAGAGATGGTGGTGGACTTCAGGAGAACCAGAACTCACCCGGTTCCTGTAACCATCAAGGGAGAATGTGTAGAATTTGTCCAGACCTACAAATACCTGGGTGTGCAGCTGGACAACAAACTGGACTGGACTGCCAACACAGAAGCTCTATGTAGGAAAGGGCAAAGCCGACTTTACTTCCTCAGAAGGCTGGCCTCCTTCAACATCTGCAAAAAGCTCCTGAAAATATTCTATGAGACAGTAGTGGCAAGCGCCCTCTTCTATGCGGCAGCGTGTTGGGGAGGCAGCGTCAAGAAGAAGGATGCCTCTCGTCTCAATAAACTGGCTAGGAAAGCGAGCTCTGTTGTGGGCAAAGAGCTGGACAGCCTAACAACAGCAGCTGAGAGACAGGCACTGAAAAAGCTGAGGTCAATCATGGACAATCCATCGCATCCGCTTCACAGCATTATCTCCGGACAGAAGAGCAGTTTCAGTGACAGACTGCTGTCACTGTCTTGTACTACGGACAGACTGAAGAGTTCTTTTCTTCCTCATGCCATGAGGCTCTTTAACTCCACCCGGCAGAGTAAAGGCCCACATTAAACCACACCACCTACATTGGATCTTACTGCATTATGTGTTCTGTGTAGCACTATTTAGTTAATCTATATAACATGCTAAAGTGGGCATTTGCACGTCACACTGGGTATTTGTATATTGTTTTCTTTTGGCTTTATTATTGTATTGTTCTCAGCTCAGGGATGCTGCTGGAAATGTGAATTTCCCTTAGGGGATGAATAAAGTATCTATCTATCTAGAAATCAATGAAACAGTATAAAAGGGGGCTCACGTTTCAGTCGGTGGGATTATTTCATCACAAACCCAATTTTGCCTTGTTTTAATGCACTTGCTTTTCTTTAATAAACAAGTTTGATTGTAAATCAAAAGTCTCTTTTTTCATCTGGACCTCGTTTTGAACCTAACAGTGAGAAAGGCGTGTAGGAAATACCACATTTATTTTTGTATAACGCAGACCCCTAATTTTTGATTAAAGATCGTTATAAAATTATGTCTTACTTTCTGTGCTTAAACTAAGCATTGAGAGTGAGAAACATTGTTGAATACATGCAGCCATGAGTAAAAATTTTATTGACAACTATGAACATAATACCAACATATTTAAGATGTGTTCTTTTTATGTCCTCCAAAGTCCGACTTAACATCAGATAAACCCAGGAGGTGTTTCCCCTCGTCGCAATCTGTTTTGCGTTAATTTTTATCTTTCTAACTTTGTTTCCCCGTTCTCTAACATTTGTTTCTGGTACAGTGAACACACAAATAAATACAGTACTCCTGCCCGTGTGAACTGCACAGATTGTAATTCACGCATCACCTCAAACTCCCGATTCACTCTGCTAAATCTCTCAATACCTCCCTTCCCTACCTCAAAACATTTTTCCTTGGGTCTGTACAATTCACGCAAGTCACCCTTTTTGACTTAAAAATGGGAAATTTCTCCTAAAGGTGAAAGATTCGCATGGCTGGATAATGGGATACGGTCAAATGCCATTTCATATATCATCTGTGTGTCAGTGCTCTCACCATAACTACTCTGGTGGAAATCCCATTGCATCCAATGTTTTGCGATTTCAATCAGTGGCACATTTTAAGGCGTTGCATTTAAATGTATTGCACATATGGTAGCCATTACTGTAGTCTCAATTTGATGTGCCTTATAGTCTTGTGCACCTGATGCATGAAAAGTATATAACTCAAGACCATTTTTTGGGTGTGCGCCATATAGTGCAGAATATTCAGTAATCAGAGTAAATTCCTTACCCGTCCTGCAAAAGAGGGTATTCACACTCCTGTCCGATGGGAAAGACTCCACTAGCATACAGCTCGCAAATGGGGATGGAAGGAGGATCGGTCTGACCTTTGGCTTGGGGAAGAACAAAATGATAACATATCCTCACCGATTACTCGCTTCCTGTTTTACTTAGGGAACACGCTGGGTACACTTACATCCCTTCTTCTTTTTCTTCTTCTTTTTTTTCCCTGCTGAATTATCACCATCATCTGCATCTGCAAAAGCAAAAGATGAGGAGGATTGCAAAACAAGAACCACAAAAGAATAAAACATAACCTACCTTCCTCACCCTCCTTGTCCTCAATCACCTGCTTCTCCAGCTCTTTCGCCATCTCGGAAACATCCTCGCCCTCAGGACCTGCCCAAAAAAAAAAAACGGGTTCCTACTTGATTAACAAAATTCAATAGTATGTGGCAGTGTTAGGTAGGACAAACGCATTACCGAAGGACGCATTCCAAGAAAGCATGTACTTTTCTGGGTAATGAGCAAAGTATTATGTTATCAAAAAAAATTGTTTCTCTACTGTCGTGTGTTACAGTGTAATTCTGCTACTTATTAAATGCAGATCATGAAGGACCGTGTACAATGATCCCTGAATACTGCTGCGTCACTCATATTGTCACATACAACACTCCATCTGCCAGCAACATTCTTGGAAGAATGGGAAATTTTATATTTATCAACAAAGTAAAACTAAATCCTGTTATGGCGACACCGTCTGAAGCCCAGAGTATAAGGATAATGAATTTCTCTGCCAGGAGATATTCTCTTTACCGGTTTAATGAGTATTACTCGCATCTTTACAACTTTGATCTTAAATGGTGCATATTTGGTTGTGTGGCAATGGGGCAGGGCTTATACAAGAACAACAAACCAACGGAAAATCAATAGGGCAAATGTGAGCACAGAATTTACGGTAAAGGTGTGCTGAACTTTTGGTATTTTTATTTGTAAACTTATTTTCAAAATACACCATAGCTTGGAAAATCTTGGACAGTACCCAGAAATTGAGATTGAAATCTAGACTGAAGAGACAAAACGGATATAGAGTGTCTCGAACCAAGTGTTTGTTTGCAAGACTTCAACATTGTAGATGCCAAGAAATATGAAGGGTTCACTGTTTCCACAATTTGGAGTTTACGTATTCTTCTATTTTTGTAATATATGGCTATTCTAAAACAGTTTTAATGGGTGGGCTTCTTTGCAAGTGTATACAGTAATGTGTAAATAGTTACTTCAGAGTAGCACTTTACTTTTAGGAGGCAATAATCTTGGAGGAATTGAATTACAGTACTTTTTAAATAAAGAAACTACTAACTGTATATGATTACCGTTCTTTCAGTAAAGCGGCTAACACTGGTTGCAGCCGACGTTATTATTTTTGTGTTAAACAAAAATTGTTCATGGATTTGAACTGCATTTTTCCAAGAAACGGCGCAAATTTGAAGTGAACACGCAAACAATATACCTGAAGCTTTAGTGGGGACTTAGGGAATTGTAAGTTGTAGAAAGTGATCCAACCAGCACATTGGATATTTGTTTGAAAGAAACAATAAATACATGAATGAGGAGAATATTTGCACGATTGTATTAGGGTGTCACCATCAAGTAGGGTATATAGGACCATTTTGGAGAGGTTGCCCTGACAAGAAATCTCGGCGATTTCCTACCCGCATGGCTAACAACTCCCATCTTTATGTCTGTCGCCGTCAATGCACTTCCGGGTGAACTTTCACAGCAAATCAAAACAATATTAGATTTACTAAATTATTTGTTAAGTAAGCGTTGGAAAATAAAAATTTGCATTGAAAATTAATTGAATAGTGTTCAACTTAAATGTATCGTTTGAAACACAAGCATTTCTAAAATGCAACAGTAAGGTGTTTTATGTTGAAGAGAATTTCGAATTATTTCCGGGTTTGTGGGTTATAAAACGTTCCATGTCGCGGCACTACCAACAGGTAGCATTTGCTAAGCTAAGCCCACTCGCGGCATTCCTACCAGCCGCAGTTGGCTTGTTCTTCTTCTTCTTTTTCTTCTTCTTTTTTGCAGCCGCCTCATCTACCGGGTCAGCATTCTCTCGATCCGCGACATCTCCGTTCATTTGGGCTACTGGGACCTTTTTTTGCTCCGCTAGTGATTCCCCGAGTACCGCCGCCATGACGATGACAGCTTGCTACTCCTAAGCGCGGAGCATTGTGGGAACATTGGATGTTCTTGCGTCTCCGTGATGCGTTCATGTAACGAAGTCATTTTGACTTTTTGATGACCTAAATAGTTTACCTGTGACGCTGGCCGAAGCTATATGACAGCAGTACACTGTGGTAATATCTAAATAAATACAATTGTTGGTGTTTTTCTTTTTTATTAAATATTTTTTTTAAATGGGATGTCGTTTATTATTTGGCGCCTTCTAGTGGTGAAAAAATGGTTTTAATGAAATACGAACTATTGATTTGAAAGGGCCTCCTTGTCTGCAGGGCGCGCTGTCGGGCCCATCCTCCACTGTTATGCACCTTCACTTTCAGTACCGGAAATCGTGTGATGTTAACCGCTGTTAAACTCGAAGAAGGAAAAAAATCTCTAGCTTTCCATCTAAATGTAACGGGTGTAATAATAACTTTTATTTTATTGAAATTCCTGCTAAAATATGTGTATAGTTTTTGGTAAATGTCCTGCAATGCTGAGTCCAACAGTGCCATCTGCTGGTATGGGGTGGTTTGGTTTTGGCTTCTAACATGTGACCAGGAGGCGGGGTTTTGTCAGTTTAACCAGAGTACTACAAAGGTAAGACATATCTTTTGGTGCTCCACAAAATAAGTTAATTTTAAACTTTATAACCCCAGCTGACAAATCTCTCACCATGCATAGTAATGTGATTGATATTGTCAAGCTGTTTAGGTTTATTTTCGTTTTGTTTCTGTTTTACTAAATCTTAATTCCCCTTGTAGAGATCAAAGAGATCAGACCCAGCAGAAAAAGCTAATGTTGTGACTCATCCATTTGCAGGTATATTGTACCCATTTTTATACTCATTATTGTTTTTATTCCTATTTTTCATATACATTAAAAAAAAGGATGATGTTGGTTAAAATTCAGAGTAAAGAAAAACATGTTGAATTCATTGTAAACGTTAAAAATCCACTATACGATCTCTTCCTAAAAGTATCTTGTTAAAATGCAAAGATTTATACATGTATTGTGATATTCTAAAATGTATTTTCTGTAAAGTGAAAAGAAAGCTCTTTGATATGCTTTGTTGTCAGTTTAACCAGAGTACTACAAAGAGATCAAAGAGATCAGACCCAGCAGAAAAAGCTAATGTTGTGACTCATCCATTTGCAGAACTGTAATAATAAAAACCTCATCATCCAGTCCAGCGTGAATGTGGATCTTTGGTGGGACACGTACAACGCGGTTACATTGGTGCCGTGACCCGTGACTTCTATCAAACTCTCCGAACCGAGGACTGTCCTACCTGCCACATTGTTTCATGATGCCATCAGCTCACAGTATTTAAAATTGCTATACAGTGACGTGTTACGCAGGCTCCTGATTTATTTTGTGATTTTGACTCATTTACATATTTGAAACATGTTTAATCAGAGCACGAGTGACATTTCTGAGGGTGTAGCTGATCAGATGACAAATGTTATTCAGGAGATAGGACATACATTGGCTGATAGCATTTTCTCACGTATACAGTCACACAATACAGTAGCTCCTAGCGCTGCTGCCACACAAGATGTAGCAAACACATTGAGTAAGCCAGGTTATGTGTCAGATGTAACACAGGTTCAGGTGGTTACACAGAGAAAGGTTAAAGAACCACCATCATTTAATGGGGATGGCTCAGACTCAATAAAATTACATGAGTGGGAAGATCTAATGAAGACATTTATTAAGAAGAGTAATGTGAGACTTGAAGAGCAAGCAGAGGAAATCCAAATGCATTTGAGAGGAAAAGCTAAAGATGTAGTTAGGTTTGGCATTAGAAACAGTAATATAGACGTCTATACCCGCCCTGACATGATTTATAGTCTCCTCAGGAAACACTTTAGCTGTACCAAGTACTCTGCTGTCCCTTTAGCTGACTTTTATTCAACTTTGCCCAAACACCAGGAGGACCCCTATGACTACTGGCTGAGACTAAACAGAGCAGCTGACCTTGCCTCTGAGTGCTTGAGTGAGCAGGGCAAAACATTTGACAACCCTGAAATAGAGGTCACTCGCATGTTTATTAGGAACTGCCCATGCAAGGAACTGGCACTCACTTACAGATCAAAAACCATCGAAAAGTGGTCAGCATGTGAGGTACTAGAGGTGCTGAATGAATACCACGCTGAGAAGAGCTACAAAGCAGATTCCCTACAACAACCTGCGAATAGAGCGGAAATTGCCGTACACAAAGCTGAGGTGAACCATGGTCCAACCCTCATGCACGAGCCACCTCAGACTTCGAGCCCACAGTATGTCTCTCTAATGGACGTTATTAGTATGTTGGAGAAGGTTCTGATACGTGTTACCTCAAACCAGTTTCAAGGGAGAAGGCGAGCTCCAACCAGGCGACCTGGAGACAGAATTAATGGTTTCACTGACAAGCC
Organism: Urocampus carinirostris; assembly: GCF_059441175.1. Classification (NCBI taxonomy): domain Eukaryota; kingdom Metazoa; phylum Chordata; class Actinopteri; order Syngnathiformes; family Syngnathidae; genus Urocampus; species Urocampus carinirostris. Next base: position 21,761,813 of record NC_142359.1, read on the forward strand.
ATGTATCATTTGCAAAGAAGTCGAACACAGTGCTCTCTCTCATTGCCGAGACAAAAACCTTTGCTTTCACTGCCATGCCCCAGGGCATTCTCGACGTGATTGTCCAGTGACGAAAGTTGTCCCACTGCCTCAGGGAAACTAACTGATCTGCGCTTAGGGGAGAACAGTGCAGATCAACTGAGTATACCTCCCACCACTAATGTGAAGCCTGACATGCAAGACAATAAATCAATTTATGAGTTGTATAGCAACAAGATACCTCCATCGAAGAAGCTGATCTTTCAGGGGTTTCAGAGAATAGCGGAGACTGACGAACTGTTTTACACACCTGTACTTGTGCAAGAAGGCCCCACTTTCAGAGCGCTGTTGGACAGCGGGTCGATGGCTTGTACAGTGAGGACACAGCTAAGTACCTCCTGCAGCAATTCCCTGATATGATGAGTTACACGGCCGATGATTATGTCATTGTAGGCTGCGGTGGACACCAAGTTTCTCCCAGAGATATGTACGACATTCACGTCACAGTTTACGGGTGCCAAATGATAATACCAGTAATGGTGGTGCCAGGCCAGACAGAACAGATGATCCTTGGCAGCAATGCCATCAAATATATTTTGACTCAATTGAAAAGTACTGATGGCTATTGGAGATTAGTTTCCACTCCTGACAACGGTCTGTCCGATAACCACAGTCAATTCCTGTCAATGCTTTCCAACACAGAGAGATGGAGAGGTGATTGCATTCCAGACAAGGTAGGGACAGTAAAGATCAAGAGTTGCGTGACGCTGAATCCACGGACCGAGTACGTTATTTGGGGCAAGTTACCTGAGTTGGCCGGGGCATCAGCGGGCAGCACAGTGGTCGTTGAGCCAACCCAATCTAAGGCTGCGCCCAGACAAGTCCTTGTCGGACGAGTTGTTACTCCACTCTGGGGAGATGGATGGGTGCCTGTTAAAGTCTTTAATCCCACGGACAGAGTTGTGGTGCTGAGAAGAAACAGGAAAATTGCAGATGTGTCTCCTTGTATCGCAGCGGAAGACCTGCCCAATGCAGAGGAGGTCAAGTGCAACGTGCAGAGTGTACAGAGCAAAGAGGTCCGACCCAGGTCAGAAGAGGACATGATGCGTGCATTGGAAGCTCTGGGACTGCAAGACATTGACCTGAAGTCATGTGAGGTTTCGCTGCAGTGTAAAGACAAGCTCCTTCATATCATCGAACAATTCGAGTCAATCTTTTCTCGCCATAAGATGGACTGTGGAGAGGCCAAAGAGTTTGTACATCGTATCCACCTTGTTGATGATAAGCCGTTCCGTCTACCCTACAGACGTATACCACCAAGTCAGTATGAAAAACTGAGGACGACTCTGAACGAGATGGAAGAGAAAGGAATTATTCAGAAGTCGACTAGCGACTATGCATCTGCGCTTGTTCTCATATGGAAGCGGAATGGAGAACTAAGGGTATGTACTGATTTCAGAAGGCTTAATGCAAGAACCATAAAGGATGCCTACCCACTACCGCATCAAGCTGATGCTTTGGCCGCACTTGGGGGAAATGCCTTTTTCTCCACAATGGATCTGACGTCAGGCTACTACAATGTCCCCTTGCACCCTGACGACAAAAAGTACACGGCATTCTCCTCACCATTCGGCCTTCACGAGTACAACCGGCTCCCTCAGGGACTTTGCAACAGCCCAGCAACATTTATGAGGATGATGATGTCAATATTTGGTGATCAGAATTTCATGAGCCTATTATGTTACCTCGACGATCTGATGGTGTTTGCCCCCACAGAGGAAGTTGCACTCCAACGCCTGCAGATGGTGTTTACTCGCCTTAAGGAACACAACCTCAAGCTCGCACCCAAAAAGTGTTTTTTCCTCAGACGGACTGTGAAATTTCTTGGGCATGTCATCAGTGAGGATGGAATTCGGACTGACCCCGAGAAAGTGAGAGCGATAAATGACGTACAAGTCGCTGATCTAATGGAGTCGGATGGCAAGACGCCATGCCCTAGTAAAATCAGATCTTTTCTAGGCATGGTGATGTATTTCCAAAGCTTCATTGAAGCATGTTCTGCGAAGGCAAAACCTCTGTTCAGGCTCACATCTGAATCTGGTGACAAGCATAAGCGCAAGAGAGCCCGCAAGAAAGGTCAAGTGAAGCTGACGCCTGCAGATTGGTCCGATGCATGCCAGAACGCCTTTGAAACACTGAAGCACGACCTCGTGACAGGTGTCGCTCTGGCCCACCCAGATTTTGATGCGCCGTTTATTCTGGCTGTCGACGCATCCTTTGATGGGATTGGAGCAGTCCTGTCACAGCTGCCACCTGGTGGAAAAGTAGCCAGACCAGTCGCCTTTGCAAGTAAGACGCTCTCTCGCTCCCAGCTCAACTACCCTGCACACAGGCTCGAATTTCTTGCCTTGAAATGGGCAGTATGTGATAAATTCAGCCATTGGTTGAAAGGAAGACACTTTACCACGTGGACCGACAATAACCCACTTACATACATTTTGACCAAACCAAGACTTGATGCGTGTGAACAGCGGTGGGTAGCGAAGCTAGCTGCATACAATTTTGACCTGAAGTACATTCCCGGCCCAAAGAACATCGTAGCCGACGCTCTGAGCCGTGAGCCATTTGTACGGTCATGTGTGGGTCATCGCCTTGTTACCGAGCCCTATACTTCGCTCTTGGACCAAGTCAACAGGGTGAACAACAGTACTGTGCAAGAGGTGTTCAGAGTATCCAACAATTGTCACGCTGTTGTAGACGAGAGTGCTGGGACATCAGACGAGTCAGTAAAAAGGGCAATTCCATCAGGCTCCAATGGTTCTGTGACATCAGAAGAAGTTGCTGCTGTCTTCAGTGCTCAGTCCACTGGTGGCGTGGGTCAAGTGATGGGAACAGATGCTAACTGCAATCTTCTGCAGAAGGGAGATCAGTCAACGGCACTCCCACAGAGTCAGCTTGTTGGTTTACAAGAACAGGACAACACAATAAGCAGAACCATGTACTTTGTGCATAGACACAAGAGACCTACCAGGCGTGAGAGAGCTGTCGAGTCGCCTAGTGTGATGAAACTACTGAAGCATTGGAGCAGACTCACCATACAGAATGGCATGCTCTACAAAATAAGGAAAGATCCTCACATGGCCAAGAAAATCTTCCAGTTTGTGGTGCCTGATTCATTGAAACAGAAAGTCCTTCAAGGTTTACATGACTCAGCAGGTCACCAAGGCCAGAATCGTACTTTGTCTCTGGTGAGGCAACGATTCTTCTGGAATGGCATGGAACGTGATGTTGTGAATTATGTTAAATCCTGTCAACGCTGTGTAGTAGGGAAAACACCGGAACCACACAACCGTGCACCACTCAAGAACATAGTCACCTCTGAGCCTATGGAGTTGGTCTGTATAGACTTTTGGACTGCTGGGCAAGAGAACAAGTCTGTAGATGTCCTGGTCGTAACTGATCATTTCTCCAAGATGGCGCACGCCTTCCCTTGCAGAAATCAAACCGCCAAACAAGTTGCTCGCCGTCTGTGGCAGGATTTCTTCCTTGTCTATGGTTTCCCACGGCGTATCCACTCTGATCAGGGAGCTAATTTTGAGAGCAAACTGATCAAAGAGCTTCTAGAGATGGCAGGGGTGCAGAAATCCCATACGACTCCGTACCACCCCATGGGAAATGGTATCGCAGAACGATTCAACCGAACATTGGGAGATATGATCAGAACCCTTCCCCCTCAGCCCAAAGCAAAGTGGCCACAAATGCTGCAGCAGCTCACATTCTGCTATAACTGCACAGAGCATGAGACAACAGGGTTTGCACCGTTTTACCTAGTGTTCGGTAGGATCCCTCGTCTCCCTGTCGATGTCATGTTTCAACATGCTAATACCAATGATGATGTTGTCAGCTACTCTGACTTTGTACGCCATCTGAAGAAAGATCTACATGAAGCTGCTCAAATTGTACAGAGGAATACTCTCAGAGAACAGACTCGTCATGCCAAGCTGTACAACCGTAGGGCCAAAGGATCACCTCTCGTCGTGGGAGACCGGGTGTTGATCGCCAACAGAGGTGTCCCGGGGAAACGCAAAGTTGCAGATAAGTGGGAGTCAACCCCGTATGAAGTCATATCAGTC